>NW_007227193.1:0-807 GCF_000164805.1 Carlito syrichta
AATGCCTTTAAGAATAGTTTCCAAAGATAACACGTACTTGTTTTTACTTGTTTCATTGTTTCTTCTACTCTTCTGCCTTTTGTTTCATTTAAATAACTGAAGTAGACAATTGAATCCATAAATTAAATCTGCTGTAAATTCAGCAGGGACACCCCCTCCCCCGACTTGGCCCACTCTCCTCCTCTCTCTCCCTACAGGGCTCAGCTAACACTTCTTGCAGTAGGAACTTCATGCATACTTTTTAAATGGCAGATGTCCTGTTTTGCTGCCTTTCCTTGTGTCCTCTCAGCTTTCTTGCCTTTTAAGGGATGACCTGTTTACCACTTACATTATCCTTGACAACAAATATTTCCTGGTACCCTAACTCCTTAAATGAAGCAGCCTTGCATGCCTGTTTATCTGCTGCCATATTTTAGAGTCGAGAAATATCAGGAGCTGTTTTTGAAATAAAAGCGTATGCCAGCAGCCATGCAGGCTAGCAATCGTGTGACACTTTAAACCTTTGCCGAAATAAAATGTCCACAAATAGCAACCCTTTCAAGGTCAAGACCCCATCGTATGGCCCAAATCACCAGCTCCATTTTCCCGTAGAATATGCACCATTTGCTGCCTCAGAGGAAACACCTGGCTCTGAAGAGTGGTCAGTGTTCTTCTGGGATCCTCCTTCCCGTAAGACGGGCTTCTGAAACTGTTTTAAGCCATGACTCCTTGAACTTCTGATCCTCCACACCTCTCCATCTTCCATCACCTCTGCAAATCCACACTGGCAGAAAGAGAGGGGAATTCTTCTGCCAGCACCTGGCCCTT
>NW_007227194.1:0-1238 GCF_000164805.1 Carlito syrichta
AATCCATTTGCTTACAAGTTGGATCTGGAGGCACTGGCATTTCTAAGGATCCTGGCAATCATTTGTTTTTAATTACCATTTGATTCCATCCCGAAAGATGGAACATGGCCGCCACCCCCTTCAACTGCACGATTCTAAAGAATCTAGGCAGAAGTAATGGCTGTCGTGATGCTAAGCTCAATTCAGGCAAAGCATCTTATTTCGGGGTTATTTTAGGCAGTCTTGATTTTTTTTTTTTTTTTTTAATGAAGAGTAGCCAGTTCCATTCTGAAAGAACCCTCCCAGCACACCTGAATCTCTTCAAATATTATTTATTTGCCAAAGGACTCTGAACCTCACAGCAAAGCTGCCTAAAGCTTACAAAAACAAGTTGACTTTAAGTTTCTATTTTACATGGTGTCCTGTTTCTAGAGGGGCTGAGACTCGTGGTTCTAAAGTCAATTTAGCATTTAAGCTAATTTTCAGCCAGGTCTCTATGGACCAGCAATTAGGGAAAGCAAAGGGTTCAAAGGAAGGGGGCACCAGCCTCTCCTGGGCAGGCTGTGCGGTCTTTGAAGACGCTCTCCCGACCCTCCTTCTGGTTGGCTGGGCAGCCGCAGGCGGCTCAGACAATCTGTACTGTAGAACCTGCAGGGGCACTAGCACTGGGCTTTGCAGCCCAGAGTCTGGAAAGACACCAGCAGCCACGTCCATTTATTCCTTTTCATGGCTGTCCTGGAAGGATCTGAAAACTTCCCGAAGACTCCACTGCACTGTGCAGGCCAAGAGGTACAAGGCGAAGGACAACAAGAGAATAATGGGCCCTTTCAGCTCCCACAGCCACTCGGCCTACGGCTGACCTCCCAGCCATCTCTGCAGGGCACCAGGTGGACTCTGGAAGCCCTGGGTCCTCCTCCCAGCTGGGCCGCCTTCTGCATCTGTGGCCACAGCACTCCTCTGAGCCTCAGAGTCCTCGCTGGCTTCTTTCTCTTTAATTTAAATGTTGTGTGGTAGTTGTGTTTAGCTAAGAAAAGATCACAGAACAAAATCCAAGAGGTATCAAAAGTGAAAAGTCCCTGTCTGACTATCCCAGCGAGATAGCTCTCTTCCTCAGAGGGGATCATTAAGCACCTTTCATAAACAAAGAATAGAGTACCATATATTCTCATTCATCAGCAGACCTTGAACAATTATCATACTATAAGAAAGCGTTAGGCAGTAATGGGAAACTGTCAGGGAAGGGGGAGTGGGATTGGCAG
>NW_007227195.1:0-648 GCF_000164805.1 Carlito syrichta
AGTTCCTGTTTTCTTCTTTTTCTGATGTCATTTGCTTTAATTGAGCTTTGTTTATTACTCCATTTTATCTCTCTAATTGATGCATTACTTAAACCTTTTCTTAAAAAATAGAAGTCATTTTTTTGGTATTAAACATATTTTAATATTATAATAGAAATTCATTTTTAACTTACTGGAAGATTTACTATTATGCAAAACATATTATATAAACAATCTTATTCCTTTCACCTCCAAAGGAATAAAAACTTTATTTACACTGACTCATCATTTTTAAAAACATCCATATAAAAGCAGCATGATACCTGCATGTTTTTCAGACAGGCAACTTAATCACATGGCCATATGCATTTGTAAAGGAGACTGGTAAGTACAGTATTTGTTTGGAACATTATGCACATAACTAAGACAAGCAAAGGGTGCAGTATTTCCATAACAAAAGAAAAACAAGGATAGTAGAACAGAAACAATAATAATGTCAAACATTCAATTGTATAAAACAAGTGTGTTTTATGTGTTTATATTTTTAATCACAGGAAAACAAATGACTAGTGATGGTGGGCATTTTTTCATGTTTGTTGGCCATTTGTATATTTCTTTGAGAGATATCTGTTCATGTCATTTGTCACCTTTTTTTTTTTTTTTTTTTTT
>NW_007227196.1:0-1591 GCF_000164805.1 Carlito syrichta
AAACACCTGTATTGAGAGTGTTTTGCAGAGGCAACGTGTACCTCTGAACATTTATTTTTCTGAGTACTTTCTCTTTGTCAGGTATTCTGCTGGATATAGGAAGATGAGAAATATGAATAAGGTATGGGTCCTCCTTTAGCCAGCTCATAATTTAGTGGTGGGGAGATAGACGTAGAAGTGTATAATGTAGTGGTGTAAGTGATCCAAGTGATATTTGTGTAGAACAATAGTTATGTAAAGGAAGAAATAATTGGCTATTCATCCTTTGGGGTGACGGAGAGGCGAGGTTTGTAGGAAAACGTTTCACAAAATAATTTATATGTAACCTGTGAGCTGGATGTTGAAGTTTAACCTTTTTATATAAGTAAAAGATGGAATGGTATTCCAGAGAGAAGGAAGAGAATATGTAAAGATGACAGGGTGTGAAAAGTGTTGTATATTGAGGAAAATTTGAGTATGGCTAGTCTATGGGGTTGTACAGGTCATGGGGCTGGTAGGTAGCAGGCAGTATAAAAAGTATTAGTCTGTGAAAACACATTCCTTTCACTGTGAAAGGGAAAAAAATGTTTTACAGAGGAAAGTGATCTGATCAGATTTTATGATTTATAAATATGTGTGTCCATAATGTGGAGACTGGTCTGTAAGGGAAAGAATCTGGAAGCACAATTAAGAGCTGATTACAAAATTTGTAAGTTTGATAAAATCTAGTAGTGGTAAGTCCACCGGGAAAGAAACAGACATTCTCATACACTGTTGGTGAAAATGCATACTGGCACAATTTTTTGGAAGACAATATGCAGCAATTTTATTTCTAGAATTTATATCATAGATATATTCACATACATGCGTAACAATGTTTGCTACCAACAATTGTGTACAACCTAAATATTCATCAATAAGGAACTGGCTAAGTAAAACAACATGCAATTATACAACATAATAGGTTGAAATAATAAGCAAGTAAGGCAATTATACACTCACACACACATACACACATACATGAACATGGTCAAGGTGTATTGATGCTAAGAGAAAAATGTGAGTTGCAGTATAGATGACAGATAGAGAAACAGTAAGTAGACAGATATAATACTTGGTAATCAACCTGTTAAGAATAACTAGAAAAGTTAAACCAAACCAACCAACCAAGCAATATAGTTTAAAGGAAATGGAACTTCCAAGTCATTTATAGGCCTAAACTCCAGGAAAATAAAGAAATCTGGAGAAATAAACCTGATATTTGGGGGTAGTTCTTTTCACTACAAATGTCTGCTAGTTTAGGATGATCTACGAAGCTGAGGAATTGTAAATAGAGCTTTCAACAGATCATGGAATTTATAGGGAAAAAATGGAGTTCAAGCTCCTCTAACTAGGGAGTGTCATTAACCCCTCTAATTTCAGTGGAGAAGTTAATAATCTATACCCTAGGAGTAAAGAAATACATTTGCCCTCCAAGAGAATGAAGTCTAGCTTTTAGACATTCTGATCTCAAATTGGATTGATGTAGGATAGTTGTTGACATTAATAAATATGCCAGAAGACATTGTACATATTTTCTAAAGGAAAGAGCATTATCCTAAGTTTAAATCAA
>NW_007227197.1:0-584 GCF_000164805.1 Carlito syrichta
TGCCAGAAGACATTGTACATATTTTCTAAAGGAAAGAGCATTATCCTAAGTTTAAATCAAATCCAGTTTTTTATATGACCAGCACTAAAACAATAAAAGATAAAAAGCAGGCTTAAGAGGAGACAAGAGATATGATTGAAAATCAGGAACAATATACAGAAGAAACAGGTCTATGGGGGGGGTCCAGATAATGGAGTTGTACTATAGAGATATTTAAAATAGCTATGCTTAATCCCTTCAAGGAAATAAAAGATAATAAATACTAATAATCTTAGCAGAAAATGGAAATCTCCATAAAATAACCAAATGGAAATTCATGAACTTTAAGATACAGAAATTGAAATTTGAAAAAACCATGGAATTATTTAATAGTAGACTAGAAAAACCGAAGAGAATTAGTGAACTGGAAGATTAGATACAGAAATCATAAAATGATATAGAGATATGAGAGATGGAAAGTACTGAAAATAATCTAAGGGATGTTATAGGTTATCAAGACCACATTTACTGTGGTGGAGTTTGGCTAGGTGTTTATCAAACTCCTTCAATTTTCTCCTGGTCACAAAAAGCTAGACCACATTTGC
>NW_007227198.1:0-703 GCF_000164805.1 Carlito syrichta
TTAAGAGGAGACAAGAGATATGATTGAAAATCAGGAACAATATACAGAAGAAACAGGTCTATGGGGGGGGTCCAGATAATGGAGTTGTACTATAGAGATATTTAAAATAGCTATGCTTTAATCCCTTCAAGGAAATAAAAGATAATAAATACTAATAATCTTAGCAGAAAATGGAAATCTCCATAAAATAACCAAATGGAAATTCATGAACTTTAAGATACAGAAATTGAAATTTGAAAAAACCATGGAATTATTTAATAGTAGACTAGAAAAACCGAAGAGAATTAGTGAACTGGAAGATTAGATACAGAAATCATAAAATGATATAGAGATATGAGAGATGGAAAGTACCGAAAATAATCTAAGGGATGTTATAGGTTATCAAGACCACATTTACTGTGGTGGAGTTTGGTTAGGTGTTTATCAAACTCCTTCAATTTTCTCCTGGTCACAAAAAGCTAGACCACATTTGCCAACCTGCCTTGCGGTTGAGTGTGGTCACATGTGTGAGTCAATGGCCAGTGGAATACACTACTTCCTCTATGTTGACTCAGGAAAATATTGGCTTACAAAAACATCTTGTCGCCTTCTTTACTTCTCCTACTTGGGATATTGATGCCCACATGACCATGGAAGTCACATGTTGAAGGTGGTCAAGTCTCCATTACCCTAGGTTCATACATGACTGCATGGAATAGAGAAT
>NW_007227199.1:0-637 GCF_000164805.1 Carlito syrichta
ACACTACTCTACTATTAGTATACATAACAGTGTATTTCATAAATATACACATTATTCTACTTTTAAAGAAAAGGGCAGCCAATAATAAACGTTCTGAAAAGGCATCATTTCCATAAGTCAACATGGGTTTCAGTGTGCATTGAAATGTGGTCAAGCATCTCTAAAAAAAGGCCTTACGAAGAAAATCTAATTTCACATAAAATGAACACAATATGTACATTAAGTTTAAAAAACAGCCCCTTCTTACCCTACTCACAAGCACATTGTTCCATCACTCCAAGAAGCACCTTTTCCATTCCACCCTATATGAATGGCATCTCCTGAGGTTGAACAACAAGTTGGTGGCCCTGTTAATTAAAAGTTTCATTCACAGACTACTTACTGAACACCTGTTACATGGAGAGCACTGTATTCATCTCTAAGAGATCTGTCGTAAGTAAAACTTCTTGCACAACGGACTTAGCTTCATTTACTCCTAAAGGAAGGTTTATAAAAATATGTTTTTTTTTTCCCGTTTTCTTCCATTTTCAGAGGCTTCCTCAACATCAATCATGACCAATATGAAATTATGATATCATATTTTGGGGAAGATGCTACTAAAAAGAAACTAATATGTGTAGTCTTTAGGAGACACAAT
>NW_007227200.1:0-20110 GCF_000164805.1 Carlito syrichta
TGAGTTGGAGTCTCACTCTGTCGCCCAGACTGGAGTGCAGTGGCCGCTCCCAACCTGCTGGGTTCCGGTGATCCTTCCGCCTCAACCTTGCGAGTAGCTGGAATCACAGGCATGCGCTACCACGCCCAGCTGATTTTTTTTATTTATTATAGCGATGAGGTCTCGCTGCCCAGGCGAGTCTCGAACCCGTGGGCTCAGGCAATCCACTCACCTCAGCCGACTTCTTGTTTTTATAGTCAATGTAGTCAGGGGTCTGTCCGTCTTATTTATTCTTTCAATGAACCAGTTTTATGTGTTGTCAATCCTTTCAATGATATTTTTGTCATCTTTATTCTGAAATTGTGATTTTATCTTGGTTATCTGATTTTTTCTTGGTTATCTTCTGCTGAAGTAAGGATTTAGATGATATTGCCTTTCCAGCTCCTTTTGGTTTGATGTTAGGCTACCTACTTGTGATCTTTCTGTTTTCTTGATGTGTGTATGCATTGCTATAAATTTTCCTCTTAGCATTGTTTTCAGGGCTTTCCAGAGCTTCTGATAAGATGTGTCTTTGTTTTTATTTGTTTCCAGAAAATTTTATTTCTGTCTTGATTTCTGTGTTGACCCAGAAGTCATTCAACTGCATGTTATTTAGTGTCTGTGTCATTGTGAGTTTGGGGAAGGAATCTTCTTGGTGATGATATTTATTTTTATCCCACTGTGATCCAAGAAGATGAATGGTATTATTTCAATCTTTTGAAAAATTTTTATGCTTGATTTATGTCTGAGAATGTGATCAGTCTTGGAGTATGATCTATGTGCTGATGAATAGGATATATAATCTGTAGATGTTTGCTGGAGTATTCTGTAGATGTCTACTAAGTCCATTTAATCTGTTGAGTTAAGGTTCCATATCTTGTTGTAGGTCTTTGCCTCAATGATCTATCTAAAGCTGTTAGTGGTATGTTTTGGTCTCCAACTATGATTTTGTGAGAGTCAATATCCTGTCTTAGTTTACTTAGTAGTTGTTCTATAAAACCTGATGCTCCTGTTTGGGTGCATATATGTTTAACATGGATATTTCTTGCTGGTGAGTTGAACTTTTATCATTTTATAGTGTCCTTCTGTGTCCTTTTTAACTTTTGATGGTTTGAAGTCAGCTTTGTGTGATATCAGAATAGCTATACCTGCTCTCTTCTGTTTTCCATTTGCCCGAAAGACCATTTTTCAACTCCCAACTTTGAGTCTGTGAGTATCCTTTTGCAGTGATATGAGTTTCCTGGAGGTAGCAGACTATTGGATCATGTTTCTTTATCCAGTTTGCCACTCGGTGTCTCTTCAGTTGTACATTTAGTCCATTCATGTTCAAATTGATTATTGAAATGTGAGAGTGTATCCCTGTCTAGGACTTTTGGGGGTTTCTTTGTTTCATTTCTACTTTTATGTGTAAGTATTTATGTATTTTCATTTTTGTGAGTGTTTTGCATGCTCTGTTAACTTTATGCTTGCCTTTACTTTTGTGTTGGGTATGATTGTTATTTTTTTTCTTTGTTCAACACCTTCTTAACTGTCTCCTGAAGGGTTGGTTTGTAGGCAGCATATTCTCTTAGGGATTGAATGTCTGGGAGTAATTTTAATGCTCTATCACTGAGGAAGCTTAGCTTGATGGGGTAGGAAATTTTTGGCTGGAATTGCTTATCTTTAAAAATGTTAAAAATTGTACTGTAGTCCCTTCTGGTTTGTAGTGTTTCTACAGATAATTCTGGAGCGATTCTGATGGGTCCTACCTGGTCAGTAGTCTGATGTTTCTTTCTTGCTGCCTTTAGGATTTTTTGTTTCATGCTTACTTTGTGGATGTTGATTACTATGTGTCTTGGGAATAGCTTTCTCATGTGATACTTTCCAGGGGGTTCTCTGACTCTCTTGTGCTTGCATAGTCACTTCTCTAGTAAGATGGGGAAAGTTTTCTTGGATGACCTCATGGAATGCTTGTTCTATGATATTCTCAGCTTCCCTTTCTGCTTCAGTGACACCAATTAGCCATAGATCTGTCTTCTTTACATAGTCCCACATCTCTCAGAAGATTTGCTCCTTTTTTTTTTTTTTTTTTTGGCTTTTAAAAAATATTTTTGATGGACTGAGTTAATTCCATATTTTGGTCTTTAAGCTCTGAGATTCTTTCCTCTGCCTGGTTGATTCTGTTCCCTGCGTATTATTGTGTTTTTAACTTCCAGGGTGAATTCTTCATTTCCATTATTTCAGAATTGGCTTTTCTGAAATTGATCAACTCTATATTTGCTTCCTGTATGACTTTGGTGAGTTTTCCTTCTAGTTTGTCTTGGTTCTCTCTGTTTATTTTAGCCATTCATTCTCTGATTTATGTGACTGTCATTTGGGGCAGGCCGTACTGGGGGTTTTCCATTATTTGTGCTCTGATATCTGCTTTTTCAAGTGTGCTTCTTTATGACTCTGAGTATTGCCTATATTTTTTCATTGATTTTCCCTCATTTGTAACAGGCCTGCCTTTTCTCTCTTTAATTCCACTTTTGTTTTGTTACTCTGAAGCTAGTCAATGACCCTCTGTTCAATGTAGGTCATCCAGTGAGAGAGGGTGGGGCATTCACTTCTGCTCCTTGCTCCACCCTGTGGCAGGTTTCTCTCCCACTGTTAATCTGGTTGGGGTGGTTTGCAGCCCCTTCTGCTAGCTCTCTTCAGAAAGCAGGTGGGAGGATGGGGTTCTTGTCTTCTGTATGCAGTTTACAGTTCAATAATGTTTCCACTGAGAAAGCCTTCAGGTATCTTTATTGTCACTCCCACCCTGATCAAGTCTACATTCTGTTCTTGAAAAAGAACAGGTTCCCTGCCACGGGGGATAAAAGGATCCACATTGTAGGCATACAGGGCTTGAAGGTGATTCTAATCTGGCTGGGAACATGGTGATAGCTACTGGTGGCAGGCACCAGCCAGATTCACTCTGCAGGTGGACTTTTCATGCCTGGGAGCCATCCTCCAGGCTCCACTGACAGCAGCCATGCTCACAGCATTGCGGATTTTGTTCCTCTTCCACTTGGGGTTTGGTTGTCCACCACTGTGCCCTGACCAGGACTCTTCCTATGTGAACCCATGACACACACATGGCTGGGGGTGGTGAACTGACCCAAAATATCTTAGGATCACTCACCCACTCTCATTCACCAATCAGGGCTTTGGTTCCTATGTGAGCCTGGTGCATGGTGCACAGTGGCCATCCTGGGTCCATCCCTGTTCTCTAAACTATTTTTGATGGCTGTTTAAATAAGGATTAAGTTTGGTTATGGGTAACAGCAAACAAAAAGAAAATATATGGTTTAAGTAAAAGAAAATTTTATTTTTTTAGGTAGGTAGTACAAGGCTGAGTTGGGGTTTCAATGTGTTAAGAGCCCTAATCCTTCAGTCTTGTGGTTTGCCATGTGACTTTCAATGCCAAGTTCACCTCTTCATCCAAGATAGCTACTTCATTTCCAAGGTGACCTCTTCACCCAAGATGGCTACCACATCCATATTAAAGCTAACAGAAGGAGAAGTGTTGGAAATATTGCTTCCACATAATATTGGCCATGTCTTAGTCATATAGATATATTTAAATTCATAGGAGCCTAGCAATGTAGTCTTTATTCTAGATGGCCATATGCTCAAATAAAATGTGCAGATTCTATTAAGAAAGAAGGTGGAATTGATGTTGGGAGACATATAGGTATATTTAATGGAAGTGAATTAATGTGTATCTCATTTCTGTAATTTCCTATAAAGTATAGCACTGTGGCAGGCCAATATTAAATATTTAATTAAATGTAAAACATCCATATACTTGTTAATTGACTGCTTGTTTGAGAAGATTTTTATGAAATTTCCCTTTGAATTACCTTCAAGGGAAAGATGAGACAAGGTCAAGAGTATCTAACACTTTCTGAACAATGGGGGACTTTTCAATTAGTGATAGATTTTACTACAAGAAATAAGACAGATTGAAAAGATGAAGATTAAAGGCTAGATATCTGTAGAATGACAATTGTCATAGCTTGAACGAGAACAAGAAACCCTGGTCATGGTGGATGCCATTTGAGATGTGTTGTTAGATCTGATTTGTTAGAATTTTGTGGAGAATTTTTGCATCTATGGTCATCAAGGACATTGACCTATAATTATCTTTCCTTGTTGGATATTTGCCAGGTTTGGGTATCAGTATGATGTTAGTTTCGTAAAATGAGGTGGGGAGAATTCCATGGTCCTCAATTACCTGGAATGTTTTCGGTATGATTGGTATCAGCTCCTCCTTGTAGAATTCAGCTGGGAAGCCATCTGGTCCTGGCTTTCTTTGACTGGAAGATTTATTTTACTTTTTTTGTCTTTTTGAGTTGGAGTCTCACTCTGTCACCCAGGCTGGAGTGTCATGGCACACTCATAGCCATCCCGGCATCAACCTGCTGGGCTCCGGTGATCCTTCTGTCTCAACCTTCCAGGTAGCTGGAACTATAGGCATGTGCTACCACACCCAGCCAATTTTTAAATTTTTATTATAGAGAAGATGTCAAGTTTTCTGGGCTGGTCTCAAACCCACGGGCTCGGGCAATCCACTTACCTCGGCCTCCCAAAGTGCTGGGATTACAGGCTGAGTCACCAAATCTGGCCAGAAAATTTCTTATGACTGAGTCAATTTCCTGGCATGTTATTAGTTTCTGTAGAGCTGCAATTTTTTCTTGTTTGGGAGGTTGTGTGAGGTCATGAAGTCCTCTATTTCCTTTAGGGTTTTTTTGTATATTTGGGTACAGGTGTTCATATTCATCTCTGACAATCTTTTGATTTTCTTCAGGGTCAGTTGTGACTTGACCTTTTGCATTTCTAATTTTGTTAATTTGGACTTTCTCTTTTTAATAGTCAGTGTGGTCAGGGATTTATCCATCTTACTTATTCTTTAATTGAACCAGCTTTTTGTCTTGTAAGAGTAGGAGAATGATGTTGGTAGAATATGAACTCAATGGGTATCACAAATTGTTAAGTGTTTGATTTTAGCAAACTAAAGTTTATTGTTTAAGCTGCTCCTTGATCGGTATTTTAGACTTGCCTAGTTTTTTTTTTTTTATCTATCATATGATATGATAATATTTCTTCTTTGATGTTCTAGGTTCATTCTGAAACTAACTTTTCAGAGGCAATTTCAAGACAAAATTTCTCTCTTTCTTTCTTTTTCTTTTTTGTTGGGAGGGAGTCAGTTTAGTTGAACTGTTAATTTTTTAACTCTATCATTTTTACTGTTGATAGCCTTCTGAGATTTTTCTTCAAATTTGCTTTATCTGTTTTAAATTTTCACTACAAACAATATCACCCTATTATTGTTTGCTTTACTTGCATCAGTAATTGCAGCTTTTAGTATCATTTGAATTTTCAAAATAATAAATCCATACTTTAAATAAGCATCAACTACATCCTACCTCTGCTGTCTGCAACTGCTTGCAATTCATTTACCCATTGTGGCTGAGTCAATATTCCCATTTTTATTACTTTGGGCAACCTGTATTTATCTCACATCTTGATATTAGATTATACTAAGGGGAAGGAAAGAGAATAAAGAGAGAAGAGGGAAGAAAAGAAAGAAAGAAGAAAGAGAGAAAAAAGAGAAAGGAAGGGAGGTAGAAAAGTAAAATATTTCTTTTTCACAATTTTATTCTATCTAAACTTCACTAATTAATTATCTAATATTTGTAAAATACGTTCAAGATGATATAAATTATCTGAACAAGAGTCATGTATGGGAGAGTTAAGAAATTATGGAGAGTTCTTGCTCTGTGATTAAGTATCTATTAGTTTCCTGGTACACTTTACTCCATCAGTTTGTGAGCTGACTGATTTGTACATGTAGCACTGAAATACAACACAAAGGCACAGGTAGTTTGGTCTTATTTGTTGGTGTGTGCCCCAAAGAACCAAGAAATAACCCTTATTTGCACAAACATACATGAGAAGTTTCTCTTGGGAGCTGAGGAAATAGCCAGTTGTCAACTGTAACTGTCTCATACTGGGGCTGGAGAATTCATTATCAACACTTGCACAAAGTGTGAAATAGAGAAAAATCATGAAAAACATTCTATGAAAGGGCAACCCTATGCCTGAGTAGATATTGGAGCACACTGTCACTACTTCAGAAAGTAGCCACAATTCCTCATCCCCACCCTATACATGCCTCATATATTTCCCTACTGAGAAACCCTTTTAGAGCTTCATTCCATACCTATTTACTTTTATTTTCATCCAAGTATTACTTTATGCCCCTGTGGTCACTATTTGATTTAGTTTGTCTATGTCGAAGAATAATAGGATGAATGTATCTGTATCAAGGACATCAATAGTATAAATATTATTAAGACTTTAAGGAGTAGGGAAGAAGATATAACGAAGAAGGGATGATTTACTGCCAAGCAACCGAAATTATTTTATGTTGTCTCTTTAGTCCTCTACTTATACCTCCTGTGAGGTTAAGATAGAACTCAACCTAATCAAGGAAATTTTAGTACACAAGTGCCTAAGCTTGGGAGGACAGTGTTCACCAAAGGACTCTAGGTCAAGAGGTTTAGTGCTGATACAGAGTCTAGTTACTCACATTTGCTTTCCTGAAACAATGTTATTTTAGAGTTGTACTACCCTGTAGCTGCTGCATGAAGAAAGTGAACAGACAACTGATGGTGATGCCAAAACAGTAATTCGTCATTGTTTAGTGTCTGAGAAACTCTCAATAAAAAGCTGTCAGGAGCACTGTAAGATGTCATGATTCAGGAGGTATGTGGGAGAGTGTCGTCTCACTCAGTAACATTGCTCCTTGTCCCTCTTCAGTGTGTCATCCTCAGCCTTTAGGGAGGGTTGAGATACTTGGTTTTGTTTGGTACCTCTCTATATAGGACTGAGGATAAATGCCTATCAGGAGGCCTGTTGAGATTGGAAGTCCTTGTAAATGATGGGGAACATTCTGGTTAGACTCTGATAAGAGATTTGTCTTTGGAATAAAAGGTTTATCTTGGCAACTTGGTTTTCTAGTTTGAGGCTCATTTGATAAACAAATATAGAATAGATGGGAGAGTATATAAAGATTGAGATTACACCGGGGTGCAAACTTCAGGAAGCATGGGCCATATCATATGTGCACCAAGTTCTTATGTGGCATAGTGCATGTCATGACTCGTGTTGGACCACCAACACTTGTTTGTTTTTATTTGTTATTTATTTATTTATTTATTTTTGAGTTGTAGTCTCACTCTGTCGCCCAGACTGGAGTGCGGTGGCCGGGAACAGCCTCGACCTGCTGGGCTCCGGCGATCCTTCCGCCTCAGCCTTCCGAGTAGCTGGAACAACAGGCGTGTGCTACCATACCCGGCTAATTTTTTGGATTTATTGTAGAGATGAGGTCTCGCCAAGTTGCCCAGGCGGGTCTCGAACCCGCGGGCTCAGGCAATCCACTCACCTCAGCCTCCCAAAGGCGCAGGATTTCAGGCTGAGCCACCGAGCCCGGCGTTTGTTTTTATTAAACTAAGTTAAAAGCAGGTAACCTGTCAGAGAGCTCACAGATGAACAGTAATAATTAGGGAAAGAAAACATTGAAATGATTGGTTACTGGCCCCGGAAATAGAACATCATGAAAGTAAATGAAATCTGAACTATAATACAAAAAGGCTGGCCCCATGGCTCTGTTTTGATTACTTTCAAACCCAATTCTAGAGAAACATGAAACAATATGAGGAAAAATAGAGAGTAAGAAGTTGGCCCATGAGGCAAGTATTTGTGTGCAAGTGGTTTATTTGGGAAATAATCTCAAGTAGCAGAGGAAAATTAATGTAAAAATGAGGCAGAGATGGAAAGAAAGCCCACATGGGGTGTGCTAATGGGCAGAGGGCCTCTGTGGACCATTGAGATTCAATCCCTCAGTGCTCAGAGTCCATCACAAAGATGGTCCACCTGAGGGTGAGTAAGCTGATATATTTACCCACCAACTCCCATCTGGTAGTTGGTTGAGATATCTCTATAGGTCATTAACTTCTTGGCACTTTCTGTTTGCCCCACGTATGAGCCCAACATAATTTAATGGTCAGAGAACACTCTCAGACCAGAAAGTCCAAGGTGCTTGCAGAAGAAAATAATTGCCATTTAAAAGGAAGGTGAAGGTTAGAGAATGGGCAAGGTTCTGACAGCATCTGCTTCGGAAGCTCAGGACAACTTTCTAGCCTTGATTCTGTGACTAGAAAGTTGTGAGATGTTGAACAAGTCATATATTCATTTGGATGCACAACCCCTCCCCACCAGTAAAATTGTAGAAATTTATTCCAGCCTCTTGCAGCTCCTGGCTGCCAAGTTCATCAAGTGAGATAGAGGATGTGAAAAACTCTGATACATTTTCTTAGGCAAAATATCTAATCAAATAAAAACTAAGATAAAATTCATACCTTAAAAGAAATATGTATCAAATTAACCAATGAGCAGTGTCCAGAGAAATGAAAAAAATTAGATGCCTACAATAAGTCATTAAGAATTTCTGACATTATATGTCTCAAAAGTAACATATCTATATTTATTAAGAGAGAACAAGACAGGAAGAAGGGAGGAAGAGATATTAAGAGAAAGATTGCTGAGAGGAAAAAAAAAAGACTGACTCTTAATCTTTACTCAGGGCAGATTTCTTGGTTTTTCCTCCTGCTCATTCTCAAGGTGGCTTATTGCTTCATCGCTCCATGAATTTATTGTGCAGGTCCAATGAATCACAAAACTCTTTCTCACCAAGGTTCCCTACAGAGAAATCCCACATTGCAGTTTTGAAAGCAAAGGATTTAAATCATTTTTTCCAAAAGTGAGAATGAAAATAGTCCCAGAGCACCCAGAAACCTTCCACGAATGTTGAGACAAGGCTAACTAAAAAGATTACCAGGGAGAGTAAATGTGAGAGACGTGATTCCCCTTCCAGTAAATGCTTCTCTGGGAAAGGCGCTTGTTAACTCCCACTGAAAAATAGGCCCGCTGTCCAAGTCAGCAGTGAATTACAGAAGAAATGGTGCAAAACTTCACAGCCTGGAGAGAAAACCCAAGTTGCACTGAAGCAGAACTGCGAAATTATTCCCATATTTCAAAGAGAATTATTTTATCTTTTTGCTAAGTCACTGAAATAAACAAGCACTTTTCTAAACTGTGAAAAACAGAAAGAAACACTGGGAAGACTTATAATACACATGTTACTACTCCCAGTAGAAAAATGAAGATAGTAAACATAAATGCATTTCTTTAACATCCAAAATTAGCTAGTTTCAGTATGTTGTTGATAAAAACCTTGCAGTGGTGTTTACAACTAATTGATCACAGCCATTTACAGATTTCTTTGTTTCTTCTCCACTCCTACTGCTCCACTTAACAGCCTTAAAAAAAAAAAAGAAAGGAAAAAAAGAACCAATATTCAAGTAGGTTTAAATGACTTCCCTGTTGCCACAAAGATGAAAAACAGTGATGTTGGGTTGTGGGCTCTTATCTTCTGAATTTCAGAGCCAGTTTCAAAATCCCTTTAGAGCTACTGGAGAAACATCGTAGAAGCCAGTGGTATTACCATAACCCTGAATATGCTTATTTTTCTTCTGGATTTTTTATTATAGCTCCCTTAAGACTTTTTTCATTTCTGTAGTAAATATCATAAAATATTTGCTATATATTTATGTGTGTATTATTTTATAACATGTGGTTCTCTCACTTAAAAAATTGGTTTTTGGATAAATATAAATATGTTAAAAATCAGGCTTTGACATTCACTACTTCTGAGAAACCTACTGAATGACTTGTACCATTTCTCACACGGGAGTTATGAATAATAACATTCACCTTAGAATTATATTATGTCTCTAGGGCCTGGTGAGTAGTGTGTGTTCAAAAAATGGCAGCTGTTATTTTTGTTTCTACCCCAAAGCATGTGACTGTACACTGTTTACACATAAACAGGTTAATTAAAATAGAATTGCATACACATAAATGAGAAACTAAAAGAAGATGAGAAGAGTATACTAAGAAACAGCAGTAACAAGAACCACAATTAGCAAATCATTTCTCTTTCAATCTTTTTTTGGGGGGAGGTAGCAAGCCACAGAAAAAGATTAACAATGAGGCTCTTATTGATTGGGTTAAGGCCCCTTTTCTAACACCTTGTACTTCTCTTTTAATGGCACTCACTTCATTAGATGTCTCTCTCTCTCTCTCTCTCTCTTTCTTTCTCTCTGTTTCCTGCTCTGCAATTTTATGAGGATTGTAAGCTCTATGACGTCAACTACCTTTTCATTTCCCTATTTCTAGCAGCTAGAAAAGAGCTGGGTACAGAGAACTTTCATCATATTTTTGAGGCAGGCAGACCAGGCTAGTTTCCTGTTGTGACATGACTCAGAGATAAAGTGCTAAAAATCTCTAAGTCAAGTTTAAGCTTGTAGCCAGTCAGTAACAACAGCCCACTAACTTTTTAACCTCAAGTTTCTATTTTCAGGGGGCTTGGGACTTTCCCTAAGCCCCGTATGCTCAGCTGGTTTTATTTTTGTTTTATAGTTACCCCTTCCTAATTTTAATGCTACAAATCATGCCCATGGGTGAAGATTTGAGATGCTAGTGCTACACACAATGTATAAAGAGGCATGGTCACTAACTGCACAAGTGCTAAAAAAGATCCCACTCACATATGCCCCAATATACCCTGTCCCTACAGGAAGGCCCTCCTCACAATACCTTTGGGGAGCGGTCTGTTCTTCTTCCTTCATAGGATTTACTCCTAGCTTATGAGCTAAATAAAGTTTCTCCTTGCTGCTATATCTGGTGCTCTCTCTTGATTTCTATCCTCAGAGATTACAAAAACTCAGAGTGCTGCTAACAATTTGACAGCTCAGTCTTTCTCCTCTTTTTCAGATAGCCCCTGGGTTTGATTTTGGGGGATCGCTTCTTTCCATCATGAGTTGTCTCAGTTGGAAAGTAAACCTGTGGGCCAACATTTCTCTATGCAGGCCTAAGTGGTCAAATGCTTCTCTCTGCCCTGCTCTCACTGTTGTTATTTTATGTTGACAATTCAATTTTCTTAAATGGGTCATATTTTGTTTCTATTGCTTGCAATGGATCCAAAACAAGAAGATGTCAATGCCTGAATGACACCGAATTTATAAATGTTACATATCAGCTTATAAGAGGGCTATTATTATTATTTTTTGCTGTAGTTGAGGCAAACCTAGGGTTTAAACTCAGTCAATCAAGCACTCTCTCTTGGACTTCTGAATTTTGAGTAAATGTCCAGAATCCAAAACAAATATCAGAATGTATTCACCTCACCTGCAGTGTCTCCTGATCAGACTGCTGTGTCACCATTATTGTTGTTTATTTTCCTAATCCCCCCCAAAAGCATTGGTTTCTGCCTCTGATAGAAACTGGACTTATCCACTACAATAAGTCCCTTATATACAAATGAGTCATTTTCTGAAGGTGCATTCATGAGTCCAATTTGTTGGTTAAGTCCAACAAAGTTAACTTAGGTACCCAATTGGCTATATAGTACTGTACTGTAATAGTTTTATAATACTTTTCACACAAATAAGACATAAAAATACAGTACAGGACCTTGAAAAGTACAGTTGTATAGTACAGTACAAAAACTGGCATATAGGATCAGGCATTGAGTGAACAGGGAACAAGAGTTACTGACTGAAGGAGAGAGAAGAGGTGGAATATGGTAGAGCCGAAGGTTCATCAGCAACAACAGATGGAAGACAAGCCGCAATTTCACAAGCCTGATGCTGATGACACACATTCTGGTTCCTTGCTGGATTCAATTCTGTCTACCCTCTTGAAGAAACAACTCAGTTATGTCTGGGTAGTAGCTCTTTATTTCTCATCATAAGTACACTGGATTGCATTCTGAGTGGCTGCTACAAACTTTTGTGCACCATTTTACGTTTGGGTCATGTGTCTCAAAAACTAACAGTGCCTCCTCAAATAATGTGAACACATTCTCATCTTAGAAAGTTCACAGCTTGAATGTTTGTATGTAATGGACTTACTGTTTAACATTCCAGAATATTATGTGAAAGCTGCCATGAGTCCCAAAACAAATAGAGCTGGGAAGTCATAAAAGAAGGAATCTCATGCACTCATGTCTGGGATAAATACTGTCACAAGGACTGTCTAAACCCTAAAAATATTTCTGCATCTCTTACATGCCATGCTCATTCTACTTGTCCTGAACATGAGTTTGTAACAGGACTTATTGCAAAAAAAATTACTCCAGACTACAGTATTTCACATAAACTGCCCTATAAGAACTCTTGTCTAGCAACAGCCTTTTCACCGATGAGTTAACAACAGCTTCTGCAACAGGCCCCTATGACCAATAATGTTTGTTTCAAAACAGCTTATATGAACTCCTTTTTCCTTTTGAAAGTTTCCCATTATACCAATCTCTTCAGTTTTGTTTATGATTTGTCATATCATGTGTATCTTGGATTATAATCCCCTGATTATTCTTGAATAAATTCATTTATTTGAAGAACCATTATCTCTGTTTTAGGTTGACATAATCTGGTGTCAGAAGTGGGATCTGAAGCAGGATAACCTTTGGAAGGAATCAACAAATCTTGGAATTGAATGTGGTGCTCACTAGATCCCTTTGTGTTCTTTTTTACACAGCTTGCCTCTTTTACCCTGGTGAGTCTTTATTGCCAATGCTAAAATAAAGTTGCTACATCAAAACCCAAATGAAGTAGAGATTAGAGGTCATAATGCATGGGATCTCAAATACACATGTCTAAGATAAGTATTACCACAAGAACTTTCTAAAAACCTACAAAAAATATCTGCATGTCCTACTTGCCCTACTTGTCCTGTTTGTTCTACATGTGTGTCTATAACAAGACTTATCACACAAAAATTTTCTTGGCTACATTTCAGATACACTGCACTTACAAAAACACTTGTTTAACAATGACTGTTTCCATCAGTAAGTTAACACCAGCTCTTACAATAGACCCCTGTGACCAAAGGTGTTTGTTTCAAGACAATTTAGATGGACTTCTCCTTTATGATATCAAAAGTCTCCCTTATCTCAGCCTCTCCAGATATGCCTATGATTCATTAAAACATACATATACCAGAATATAATTCTTTGTTGATTCCCAAATAAATTAATTTCTTTAAAAAGCCATTCTTGCTGTTGTTATTTTACATTGATAATTCAGCTTTCTTAAGTGAGTAATATATTGTTTCTATTGCTCGCAACCAATGGATCCAATACAAGAAGATGTAAATGTTTGAATTACACTGAATTTATAAATGTGACACATCAACTTATGAGAGGATTAGTCTTTTTCTCTAGTTCAATTTCTATATGAAATTTACTCTAAGATTTTATATATAATGGAGAGTCAATGCCACAATCATTTAATAGGAGACAATGGGAGATTTTTTATGTACTTCCTTTTGATATTAAGACTCCAATAAAACTTGAGGATAAAATGTTGCATCAATTCAATTTGGAATTTTTTTCAAGAAGTTAATTTGCAGATACATTGTTTTGATAGTCCGCAAGAAGACTTAAAACCTGCTTAGAATGGTTATTTACTCAGATAAATTCTCAAATGTTTAAAAGTGTTTTTAAATACACTTTATAAAGTCAATCCAATGCAAAAATGACATATGTAGGATATACTCTGCATAAAGAAAATATAATCTATCTTTTAATCTATCTATCTCTCAATCAATCAGTCATCTTCTTGGGCAACAATTTTCTCTGGCTGGATACTCTAACACCTTAATTCTAATCCACCTCAACCCATAGCTATAATTTATATCTTTAAAAAAAAGCAGAAACATTATACTGGGTCTCAGTTTCTTTTCCTAATTCTGCCAATTATTCTGGTTAGCAAACAAACTTACTATTTTGAAGAGGTGTAGAATATAAATTGCTTCATTGAAAGATTAAGAGGATAGTTTTAGGGCAAAATTATAATTTGGATAAAGTTAAAATACAGAATCAAATAGAGTGTCTTAAATACAATAAGCAAATGTAATTTAAACAATGCGCAAATCAAAATAAAGCGTCATTGTGACATTAATATTAGGGCTATAACATAGCGTGGCTAAAATTATTTAAGTGCTTAATGCTTAGGAGAAATGTTTTGATAACTCCTAATCATATCCAGAATTCCTGAAAAATCACCAGATTAAGAATGAGAATATTCTTGTTCTAGTCAAGGATTTCTCATGTATTATCTATATTATCTTTGGCCTCAGATTTCGCTTCTGTTAAATTAAAAGGTTGTATTTATTGATCCAACCTTTTTTTTTTTTTGCATCTCTGAACTTCATAGAGATATACAAGATATAAGATATGACTGAGCTTACACAAGACAACATTACTTCTGAAAGTTTAGTTTCATAATCATTAATGAAACACATAGTGGGTTCAACACTGTAATAAGTTTTAGGTATACAATTCAATTATTAGGATGATCACACAATCTAGGGGAAAATGTTGCAAAGACAGGGTCCTAACTGGCGATACAGGTTTGGGAATGTGTAGCACTGAGGAAGATTGCCTACCTCATCTGGTTATTCAGAAAATGATTCCTGGATAAAGTCTTCTCTGCACTCTATTAACAAGGTGAAGAGAAGGAACTGAAGTATACTAAGCAGAAGTTATAGCTTGAGAAATATGAAAAGTTTGACAACGCATTCTGTTTAGAGGAAGTCAGAATTAGCCCAAAACTTCAGAATGTCAAATGAAAAGCTGAAAATGGTAAGAGATCATGATTAAGAGGTAGGAGGCATTGGAGCCATGTAATATATTCTACTGTGAAGGCAATAAGAATAAATTCAAGAAATTTAAACATGCCAATGAAATAGTTGATCTGTGTTTTAGGTTTATCACATTAATACCCATGTAGAGAAGCAAGTTGAAGGTGCCTAGATTACTAGCAGAAAGACCACAGAAAAGTCCCCATGACAAAAAACTGCACCAGAAAATAAGTAGTAAGGATGATATAAGGTAATCAGTTTCTAAAGATTAAAGTAGTGCTCTTTCAAGAAATATACGATTGATAGTCTATGCAGAATTAATAAGTACATGAGGGGAGATTGAACTAAGTGGTATAATCAGAACTATGAGCCAAGAATGGAGTGGTGGATGGAAGTTGTGGTGCCCAGTAAGAAGACTTAGAAAGGATGGTCAGAAATGTAATTTCTGATCTCGTACCGGGAGACACTAGTGTCACAGTTCTAGAAGACAGAGGTTTCAAAGGTGGGGGGGGGGGGGTAAAATGGCAGACCTACTTTTAGTTCTTTCAGAAATCTCCATACTGATTTCCATATAGATTGTACTAATTTTCATTCCCATCAACGGGATGTAAGTATTCCCTTTACGCTATATCCACATCAGCATCGATTGTCTTTTTATTTTTTAATAATGTTCGTTCTGACTGGTGTAAGGCAGTATCTCATCATGGTTTTAGTTTGCATTTCCCTGATGATTAGTGATGTTGAACATTTTTTTATATGTTTGCTGGTCATTTATAAACTTTTGAGAAATGATGATTGTTCATATCAGTTGCCCAGTTTTTAAAGGTTTTGGGTGATATAGATGCACTGTATAGTGGTAAAGTCTGGACTTTAAGTGTCCCTGTCACCTTCACTAGTGCACATTGTACCCAGCAGTGAATTTTTATCCTTTCCCCTTTCCCACCCTCCCCATTCTGAGTCCCCAATGTCTATTACACCTTTCTATATGCTTTTTCAGACCCTTATCTTATTTCCTACTTATGAGTGCAGTATTTGATTTTCTGTTTTTTGCATCACTTCACTTAGGATGATGATCTCCAATTTCATCCAAGATGATGCAAAACACATTCTTTCTTATGGCTGAATAGTATTTCATGGTGTGTGCATGTGTGCTTGTATGTGTGTATCACATTTCATTATCTACTGATCAGTTGATATACATTAAGGTTGATTCCACATCTTTGCAACTGTGACTTGTGCTGCAATGAACATGTGAGTGTAGATGTCATTTTGTAAAACAACCTTTGTTCCTTTGGCTTGATACCAAGTAGTGGGATTACTGGATCAAATGCTAGATGTAAAACTATTGAAATAAAATACATATAATTTAAAAGGAGGAAGTAACAAGTAATGTGAAATTCAACCAGAGAGGAAGCTGAAATAAACTGTTTAGATGTGGCTATACAAAAATAATTTGTGTCTGAGAAGGAGTTTTTGCAGGAGCAGAGCAGACTAAAATACAGTGGCCTCTGGAGAAATAAATGAGGAGTACAAAAGGGAAAAAAGTATCACTTGAGACAAATAAAATGTCAAATTTTGATCCTCTAGAAATTTTTAAAAAGAAAAAAAAAAAAAAAACAGAGGGAGACAAAGTTGGCAATTTGATAGGTAAAGATAAGCCAACATATGAATAGAAGTGCCTGAAAATATCAAAGCCACAAAACACTAAAAAAGTCATAATTGAAGAAAACTTTCTTGAAATAATAAATGTTTTGAAATTACTTTAAAGGAGTACAGTGTTTAACTATGATGAAGTACTATGTCCAAAAGTAGTTCTCCAAATAAACAAACAAACAACAACAACAAAAAACCCCTCAGGGGAAAAAGAGTAGCTGTTTTAATGTATTAGACAGTAAGTAGTTGTATTAGTTCATTTTGTGTTGCTATTAAAAATATCTGAGGCTGGGTAATTTACACAGAAAAGAGGTTTATTAGCTCACAGTTCTGCATAGCACTGTCATCTGCTTGGTTTCTGGAGAAACCCCAGGACACTTTTATTCATGGTGGAAGGAAAGGGGAGCCAGCATGACACATGGCAAGACCAGGAGCAAGAGAGAGAGAGAATGAGGTACCAGGGGTTTTTAAACAACTGGCTTTTGCATGTACCAATAAAGTGATAAATAATCCACTCATTACTGAGAGAAAGCTGCCAATTCATTTATGAGAATTCTGCTCTCATGACCCAGTCATCTCCCAGTTGGCCTCACCTCCAACAATGAGGATTATATTTCAACATGAGATTTGGAAGGTACAGCATCCAATCTACATTAGCAGGGTAGGTATGTGATTTCTAATTAGGAAAATGAAAATCAGTGAAGTGAACCTTAAGATCAACCTAACTTTCTGACTGAAAGCATTTTCTGACCTGTGGTACAAATAGAAGCCCCAACATGAATAGTTTTGCTGAGCTAAAGAACCAAGAATTAGAGTTTACTTAAGACTGGGATAGGGCAGAGTACAAGAGAGAAAACAAAAATTCAGAGGGAGAGCTCTAAGAACTAGCATAGAGATACCCTTTAGTTTTTGACTGTTTACTAAGCTTAATTTGTTTAAGCTATGAAACTGGATGAAGGACACCGATCAGGGGAAGAAATGCTGTAAGGTCAGTAACAAAACTGGAGCTAATACAAGGCTAGGAGATGCTCAACTTCCAACCTACTAGAATAGAGAGGTGTACTGAATATCATTATAGCCCTCAGAAAGATTACAGCCTGTTAACCTAAGTTAAAATTAAGTAGCTCTTTGCTAGACCACCTTTTCATAGCTTAAAATCAAGTCTCAAAATGATCAAGTTGGGTTTCTAGTAAATTATGTGTACAAAAACAAATTTTAATACTTTCTAAAGAAAGAAAACAAAATCCAGACACAGTAGTTAAACTTTCACAATGTCCAGTGCTTAATCTAAAATCATGCATTATTCTCAATAAATACAAAAATGTTCCATTCCAATATTCATTCTTGACATAAACTTTCTGCTGAACAGGAATAGAAAAAATTTTCCCAACCTGATAAAGGGTATCTACAAACATATAAACAAACTACAGTTACTAAAATTCTTAATAATGAAAATCCAAATGCTTTCAGTCGAAGTCTGAGAACAAAGCACAAATATCTTTTGTCACCACTTCTATTCAACATTATACTTGAGATCCTAACCTGTGCAATGAGGCAATACAAAGAAATAAAATAATTCAGATGAGAAAGAAATAAGTAATAGTTTATCTATCTATCTATCTATCTATCTATCTATCTATCTATCTATCTATCTATCTGCCTTGCTCTCTCTCTCTCTCTCTCTCTCTTTTGTGCTAAACATGAAAGATAGAGCAAAGAATAATCTGAATAATATTAATAAAAAAGAACCAACAACAGGATGTAGTCTACCATATTTACTGGATTAAAAAAATTACTGAATTTTTAAGGAGGGAAGAAAAAACTCTTGGCACCTAGAAAAAATGAGCAATATTAAATTATGGTATTAAGAATACATACTTGTATGTATAACAAAGACCTAAAATCTAGGTTCTACAAGGAACTCAAACATGCCAAAAAGAAAAAAAAACCAGCCCCATTACAAAGTCGGCAAAAGACATGAATAGACACTTCTCAAAAGAAGACATATAAGCAGGCAACAGATACATGAAAAAATGTTCAGCCTCACCAGTCATCAAAGAAATGCAAATTAAAACCATACTGAGGTCACCCAACTCCAGTCAGGGTAGCCTTCATCAATAACTCAAAAAACAACAGATGCTGGAGAGGATGTGGGGACAAGGGAACACTTCTACGCTATTGGCAGGAATGTAAACTAATACAACCTCTGTGGAAAACAGTTTGGTAATTCCTAAAAGATCTAAAAATCAACCTCCTACATGATCCTGCAATCCCCCTACTGGAAATATACCTGTAGGAACTCAAATCATTCTATGGAAAAGATACCTGCACACACAATTTTATTGCAGCATTATTCACAACAGCAAAAACATAGACCCAACCGTGCTGCCCATCGAAAGAGGACTGGATTAAAAAAATGTGGTGCATATACACGATGTAATATTATGCAGCCATAAAGAAGAACAAAATTATGAACTTCACAGCAACTTAGATGAACTTAGAGTCTATAATACTGAGTGATCTCTTACAGAAACAAATGACTGAGTACCACATGTTCTCACTCATAAATGGACCTTGAATAATTATCATAATCCTATAAAAAAGGGATTGGCAGTAATGGGAAACTGTCAGGGGAAGGGGGCCACACCTCATCAACAGGGGTACCTGCATAATGAACATTTATATACATAACCCTGAATTATATCCCACATCTCTAAAATAAAAAAATAAAAAATAAAAAGAATACACACTTGTATGGTATAATCACAAACCAATGAAATGTGGTAGCTACTATTAAAGTCAGAGTAAGAAAGAGGAGAATTAGGATGGGACAGTGAAGAGGCTTCTGAGATGGATAACAACATTCTATTTCTTGACATGGTTGGTGAGAACAAGAGTATTCACATTATTATACTTTGCTCAGCTATACATTTGTTTGTGTGATTTTGTGTCTCTGCTTTTTTAACCATACAAATATTTTTTTAAAAAGTAATACAAAATTTTACAAATGCATGTATAGTTTATTGATGCTATCCTTTAAACACTTTTAATAGCATTATTCTGTCAGAGTTGCCAACTATAGAATATCTTACACCTTTTTAATCAGAAAGATTAGCAAAAGGATTTTATTTTATATTTAAATTGTATATTGACAATTCATAATTGTATAAACTTGTGAGGTACAAAATAATGTTATAATGTGGAACAATTAAATTGAGCTGTTAGTGTATCTATTATCTCAAATACTTAACATTTTTTGAAGTGAGAACCTTTGAAATTACTCTCAGAACAATTCTAAAATGTACAAAACTATTACATAACTACATTTACCATATTGTGCAATAAAACTCAGAAAAAATTCCTCTGAAATGTTTATACCCTTTGGCTATTCTGCCCTCATTTCCTCCACACTAGCCTCTGTAACCACCATTCTAATCTTTGTTTCTATGAAGTTTTTTAAACATATTTTTTATTATAAAATTGTGGGGTACAGTTAAGGGTTAGGTATACAAATGTGCATTGTTCAGGCACCCTTGTTAATAAGGGGTGTCTCCCCAGCCCCAGACATGACTACCGTTAGTCCCACCTCCCTTCCCCTCCCTACCCTCCCCCATAGTTTCCCACCACTGTCAGTTCTTTTTTTATAGTATTATGGTAGATGTTCAAG
>NW_007227201.1:0-37129 GCF_000164805.1 Carlito syrichta
ATAAACAACTGAAATTTATTTTTCACAGTTCTGGAAGCTAGGATGTCCAAAATCAAAATGCCACAGATATAGTATCTCATGAAAGGTCACTTTCTGGTGTATAGAAAATTATCTTGGTATGTCTTCACATGCTAGAAAGAGTAAAGATAAAGGTACTAATTCTACTCATGACCTAATCACCTCCTGAAGGCCTTACCTCCGAATGTCATCACAATAAGAGTTAAGCTTCAGCATATGAATTTGGAGGGACATGAACACATAGTTTCTAGTGGGAAGTAAAAAAAAAAAATCCTTCAATGTGTAGTTTATGTGATTTAAATGTAATAGACATTATTTTCAAGGAACCAGAAGCAGAAGGGTTTTCTTTGTGGAGTTAGCTATTAAAATTTTCTCTTTTTAAAATATTTACTTGACAGATTTTAAGCTCTTGGTGTCATAAAGAGAAAATAAGATCTTTTTTTTTAAGCTGTTTACTCTAGTGAGCAGAGTAAGATATCTGTTGATGTTTATATAAGGCTATACTATTTCCTAAGTTTTTGTTGACATGTATTAGATTATATTTATCCTAATAAAATGCAACTTGGCCCAAGGACAAATGAAGCTTTCAGGTAATTTGCAATGGGTTTATTGACCAGATTCTCTCTAATTTTCATGGTACTTATTTTGCTTAATTTTAATTAGTGGTATAAACTTTCTTAAAGTAAATGAATAGGAATAAAGATTATTTTCTTTAGTAATGGAATAGGTCAAAGAACCTTGAAAAGCTGGAATATTTCTGAAAAGATAAAGTCCTGAAGAGTGTTCTGTTTGCATAGTAATGACTAGAAGGACACATAACACATCGTTTTTTCTTCCACTTGTACTCAGAGTCATTTCCAAAAAGGAAAAAACTTGAACACATTCATAGAAACTTTGAGTCATTGGACATTTTTGACTGTGACTGCCAGTAAGAAAGTGAACATTCATGAGTCAGAGCTTTTAGCTTTGCCGAGTTCACTTAAAAATGACAATGGAATATTGTAGGAAAGGAATTTGCATCAAATAATCTGGAAAATATTTGAAATAAACCAGAACTTGGTCATTCCTATTCACCCACCATGTGGGTGTGCAACAAATAAGGTTGTCTCAGAAACTCTGTTCTTATAGAGGAATAAGCCCACTATTACAGGAAGCTGCATAGCATCCCACAGTCCCTGAGAAGAGGACTTGGCATGACCAATGGTAGGACAGGTTAAACTTAATATAACAGTGGTCTCTCAATGAGATGATGTGCTTCAACATGAGGGAAGTGTGTAAATAATTTATTAAAATTCTGTTTGTATTTATTTTACCTTTGATTGTAAAGAAAGATAAAATTGGTTATCAAATCTAACTATTAATTTATGAATGCTGAAAATAGTTATTTGAGGAAAAAAGACAGTTAGTTCTACCATCAAGTTATAGTCTAGAGGAAGAAACAGACATTAATCAAATAAACAAAATAACTGTGATGTGCTCATAGGAGAAAGAACACGATGCTACAAGAATGACTATGAAAAGGAATCATATTGAAACACTAGGCTCTGTAGCTTCTGTGAGAAAGTGACTAAAGTATTAGTGAGAGATACTAAATTAATGTCAGAAAAGAGGAATGGCATTTCAGACAAAAGAAAACACTTGTGTGTGCAAAGGCCCATTTTGGAGAACTGAAAACCAATGGTCAAATAGAAAACAAACAATAAGATGGTAAAGATAAACTCCAATAAATTAATAATCATACAAAACATAACTAGTCTACACAAAAATTAAAACTTTCAGGATAAGCAAAAACAATAAAACATAATTGTATGTTTCTTACAACTGATACGTCTTAAAAATAAGGACACAGGTAGGTTAAATGTAAGGGTAGACTTAAAGACAGAAAACATTATTAGAAATAAATAGGGACTTTAAAAGTAATGAAGGGACAGTTATTCAGTAAGATCAATCAATTATAAGTTTCTATATTCCAAATAAGCTTTGAAATAGAGTAAATTTGACAAAACTAATAGGAGACATAAACAAATACACAATTATAGAGAAAAATGCTATCGTGTCTCTCCTAATACTACATGGAACAAAGAGAAAACATTTAGAGGAGATTTTGAAAATTTAGTAGAGACCTCAAGAAGAGAAAAAGAGTAAGAAAAAGATCAGCAAATAAACCCAAACATCTCTAAAGCACTTAATCTAATTATGTAAATATAACTCTGCACCCAACAGTAACAGAATATGAATTTATTTCAGGAACACAGGAAACATTTATCAAAATCAACTATATATTGAGCCATAAAGCAAGATTTTATTAACTTGTCGGAAAACTAGAGGTTGACTTTGACCTTAACCAAAATTCCTTAGAATTCTTCACTATAAAATTTATTATCTAGATTATAAGTGAAAAATATTTTTAGAAATTTAATATGTGTGATTATTAATCTAAGAACTATTTGCAGTAGAAAATACTTAGTACAAAAACAAGTTTGCAATTGTGAGGATTGGGAACTATTGTTATCCTAACATTGTAAATTAGTAATACACACATTCTGGCTATATAAATAGCAAAATATAACAGCAGAGAAATCCCCAAACTACATAGAATCAACTCACTGATCACATGGTGTTTAATGCTTGTCGTGTAGAATCTAAGCAATATCCGGATTTAGAAAAGGTGCTCTAAGGAGCTATATTTAATAAATTTATGGTCTCCTCACTATTAATGTGGCATTTGCTATGATTCTATCTTGTATACTTTCTATCTTAAAAATTATTTTATTTTTAAAGTGTGAGTACAAATGAGGATTAAGTACATACATGGTCATCATACAGGTAAAGTGAGGGTCCCCTTATTAATGTTATGTGTGCCCCAATCCCCTAGCAGTGTCCCACTAGTGCCAATCCCTTTCCTATAGTATTATGATAATCATAAGTTCAGGGTCCACTTATGGGTGAGTACATTTGGCACTCAGATTTTTGTTTCTGGGATAAATCACTGAGTATTACAGACTCTAATTTCATCCAGGTTGCTTCAAAGTTCATAATTTTGTTTTTCTTTGTGACTGCATAATATTCCATTGTGTAAATGTACCATGTTTTCTTTATCCAATTTCAAAGGGCAGCATGTTTTTGCTATTGTGAATAATGCTGCAATAAACTTATGTGTTCAGATATCTTTATTAGAGAGTGATGAGTTCCTCTGGGTATATTCCCAGAAGAGGGATTGCTGGGTTGTATGGAAGGTTGATGTTCAGATTTTTTAGAAATCGCCACACGTTTTCCACAGAGATTGTACTACTTTACATTCCCACCAACATTGTAGAAGCATTCCCTTTTCCCCATGTCCTCTCCAGCATCTGTTGTTTTTTGAATTATCGATGATATGGCCATCCTGACTGGAGTTAGATGGTATCTCAGTGTGGTTTTAATTTGCATTTCTTTGATGATTAGTGAGGCTGAGCATTTTTTCATGTATCCATTGGCTGCTCATGTGTCTTCTTTAGAGAAGTGTCTATTCGTATCTCTTGTCTCTTTTTAATAGGGCTGTTTGTTTTTTTCCTTTCAGCACATTTGAGTTCCTTGTAGATCCTGGATGTTAGGCTTTATCAGATTTACAGTTGGCAAATATTTTTTTCCCATTCTGTGGGTTGTCTCCACACTCTCTTGATTGTTTCTTTTGCTTTGCAGAAGGTTTTCAGTTTGATGAGGTCTCACTTGCCTATCTTATCTTTTATGACATTCACTTTTGGAGAGTTGATCAGGAATTGGTTGCCTATTCCAATTTCCATAAGGGTGTTTCCTACATTTTCTTCTAGGATTTTGATAGTTTGAGGTTTTATGTTTAGGTCTTCGATTTAGCATTGATTTTTGTATATGGTGATAGGTAGGGGTCCTGTTTCGGTCTTCTGCATGTGGTCAGCCAGGTTTCCCAGCACCACTTACTGAATAGATTCTCCAATCACATTGGTTGTTGGTGGAGGCTTTGTTGAAGATGAGTTGGTTGAGGAATTCAGGGTTTTGCTTCCTGAGTCTCTATCCTGTTTTATTGGTTTATATGCCTATTCTTGTACCCATACCAGGCTGTTTTGATTACTGTAGCTTTGTAGTAGAGTTTGAAGTCTGGAAGTGTGCTACCTCTCACTTTGTTTCTTTTGCTAAGGATTGTTTTAACTATTCATAGTCATTTTTGTTTCCATATGAATTTCTGTATTGTCATTTTCAGGTCTGAGAAGAATGATGTTGGTAATTTGTGGGTATCACATTTAATATGTAGATTGCCTTTGGTAGGATGGACATCTTAACAACGTTAATTCTTCCAGTCCATGAGCATGAACTACTTTTTCATTTGTTTGTGTCCTCTTTGATTTATTTGAGCAAAATTTTGCAGTTTTCATTGTAAAGGTCTTTCACTTGTTTGGTTAGGAAGATGCCAGAGAGCTTCATTTTTTTTTGTGGTTATTGTGAACGGGACTGTGCTTTTTATTTGGGTTTCTGTCTGTTTATTGTTGGTGAGTAGGAATGTGACTGACTTTTGCACATTTATTTTGTACCCTGAGACTTTGCCAAAGTCCTTTATCAGTGCAAGGAGTTTTTTGACAGATTCTCCTGGGTTTTCAAGGTAGAAGATATCATCCACAAATAAGGAATAACTTAACTTCCTCTTTTCTTTTTTTTTTTTTTTTTCAGTAATGAACGGGGTTTGTATTTAATATGATTTTCATAATCCATTGATAAAAAGAAATTATTATTTTCGCTGACAGAAATTACAGTGGATTTTACATTGGGTCACAGGAAAAGCCTCATGTATGAACTGAAAATTTTCAGTGCTCACAATTTTTTTTTTTTTTTTTTTTAATAATTAATCAGTATTTTTATTATAGTTTTGTGGGGTACAGTTAAGGGTTAGGTGTACAATTACGTTTCATTCAGACACCCTGTTGATAAGAGGTGTTTTCCCAGCCCCAGACAGATATTTGCTACTGTTAATCCCATCTTCCTCTTTTCTTATTTGGATACACTTGATTTCCTTCTTTTGTCTAATTGCTGTAGCTAGGACTTCCAACACAATGTTGAACAGGAGGGATGAGAGTGCACAGCCTTATCTTGTTCTGTTTTTCAGGGGAAATGCGTCTAATTTCTGTCCATTCAGCAGTATGTTGGCTGTGGGTTTATCATAGATGTTCCTTAATATTTTGAGGTAAGTTTCCTCTATGCCTAGGTTTTCAAGTGTTTTGTTTGTTTTTTTTTTTTTTTTTTTTTTTTTTTTGAGTTGGAGTCTCACTGGCCGCTCCCAGTCACTGCGGCCTCGCCTGCTGGGCTCCGGCGATCCTTCCGCCTCAGCCTTCCGAGTAGCTGGAATTACAGGCATGCGCTACCACACCCGGCTAATTTTTTGATTTATTGTAGAAATGAGGTCTCGCTGCCCAGGCAGGTCTTGAACCTGTGGGCTCAGGCAATCCACTCACCTCAATCTCCCAAAGGCATGGGATTACAGGCTGAGCCACCGAGCCCGCTTCAAGTGTTTTTATCAAGAAGCGATGCTGGATTTTATCAAAAGCTTTTTCTGCATCTAATGATATAATCAAATGATTCTTGTTTTTACATCTGTTGATGCATTTATTTACTTTTATGGTCTTGCGGATATTGAACCATTGCTGCATCCTGGGGATTAAGCCTGCTTGGTCATGGTCGATAATTTTTTAGATGTGTTGTTGGTCTGGTTTGATAGAATCTTGTTAAGAATTTTTGCATCTATGTTCATCAATGATATTGGCCTATAGTTTTCTTTTTTTGTTGGATCTTACCTGGTTTGGGTATCAATGTGCTGTTAGTTTCATAAAATGATTTGGGGAGAGTGCTGTCTTTCTCGATTACCTGGAATACTTTCAATGGGATTTGTATCAGCTCCTCCTTTTATGTTTTGTAGAATTCTCCTGGAAAACCGTCTGGTCTAGGACTTTGTGCGCACGCGCTTGGGTAGTTTTCTTATGATGAAGTCAATTTCCTGGGTTGTTATTGGTTTATTTATGGTCTCAATTTCTTGTTGTTTCAGCCTTGGGATGTTATGTGCTGTCAGAAATTCCTCCATTTTACTTAGGTTTCCAGTTTGTTTCTGTACATGTGTACATAGTAATCTCTGATAATCATTTGTATTTTTTCAGGGTCAGTTGTGACTTAATCTTTTGTATTTCTGATTCTGTTTATTTGGGCTTTTTGTCTCTTTTTCTTGGTCAGTCTTACTAAGGGTCTATCAATCTTGTTTTTCCTTTCAAAGAGCCAGCTTTTTTTTGTTGTTGATTTTTTTCTATGATATTTTTGTTTTCTGTGTCCTGCATTTGGCCTTTTATTTTGGTGTTCTGGATTCTTCTGATGAAGTTAGGGTTTTGGTGGTATTGTTTTTCCAACTCCCTTTGGTGACTTGCTTGGCTGTTAACTTGTGATCTTACCATTTTCTTCATATGTGTTTGTAGAGATATGAATTCCCTTCTTAGTACTGTTTTCATGTCATCCCAGAGATTTGGTAAGATGTTTCTTCATTTTCATTTGTTTCCAGGAATCTTTAAATTTCTTCTTTGATTTCCATGATTATCCAGGAGTTGTTCAGCATCATGCTGTTTAGTGTCCGTGTCTTTGTGGGTTTTGGGGAAACCTTGCTGGTGTTGATATTTCTTTTTATTCCAGGGTGGACTGAGGAGGTGCATGACAGTATTTTGATCTTAGGAAATTTGTTTATACTTGATTTATGGCTGAGAATGTGGTCAATCTTGGAGTACATTTCATTAGGTGATGAGTAGAATGTATAATTCATGATTGTTGGGTGGAATGTTCTATAGGTGTCTATTAGGTTCATTTGATCAAGCACCAAGATGAGGATCCAGATCTCCTTGTTAATTTTTTGCTTTGATGATCTAACTAGGTTGATAGTGTGGCATTAAAGTCCCCAGCTATGATAGTGTTAGAGTCAATATCCTTTTTAAGTTTACTAATAACTGGTTTATAAAAGCTGGTGCTCCTGTGTTTGGTGCATATATGTTTAAGATGGATATTTTTTATTGATGATTGAAACTTTTGTCATTATGTAGTGTCCTTTTCTATCTTTTTAAATTTTTGATAACTTAAAGGTTATTTTGTCTGATATTAATATTGTGATTCCTGCTTTTGTTTGTGTTCTGGTCACCTGAAAATTTGTTTTTCATCCTCTAACTTTGAGTCTGTGACTGACCCTTTGGGTGAGATGCATCTCCTGAAGACAGTATCTTGTTGCATCATGTTTCTTTATTCAGTTTTCCATTCTATGACTTTTCAGTGGTGCATTTAGTCCATTCACCTTCAGGCTGACTATTGAGATGTGAGAGTTTATCCCTGTCGTGAGAATTTATCCCTGTCATGGGGCTCTTGTAGACTTTGTTGTTTTTTATTTATTTGTTAGTTGGTTTTCTTCTGGTTTTTGGATTGATTTATGTATGTGTTTTCAATCTTGCAGTCGTGATGCATGCTTTATTGGTTGTTTTCTTGCATTCTTGAGAGGAACATGGTTGTTCTTTTTTTTCTTTCTTCTGTGCCTAATACCTTCTTAAGCATCTCTTGTAGAGTTGGTCTGGAGGCAGCATATACTCTTAGGGATTGAATGCCTGGGAAGGATTTTAATTAGCTGGATAGGAAATTTTTGGTTGGAATTGTTTATCTTTGAGTATTTTGAAGATTGGGCTCCAGACTCTTGTAGTCCACAGTGTTTCTGTAGATAAGTCTGCTGCTATTCTAATTGGTCTTCCCTAGTAAGGTAGATAGTCCAAGCTTTCTGTCTTGTTGCCTTTAGGATTTTTTCTTTTATACCTACTTTGTGTAAGCAAATTACTATGTGTTTAGGAGTTGGTCTTCTTATTTGATACCTTGCAGGGGTTCTCTGTATTTCTTGTGTTAGGATTATTGTGTCTCTGATGAGATGTGGGAAGTTTTCTTGGATGATTTCTTCAACTGTTTGCTCCAGGCTGCCCTCTTTCTCCTTATCTGCTTCATGGATACCTATCAGTCTTAGATTCAGTCTCTTAACATAGCTACACAACTCCTAGAGGTTTGGTTCCATCTTTTTAAGCTTCCTTTCTATGTTTTTAATAGATTGAGTTAGTTCCAGATTTTGGTCTTCAAGTTCTGAGATTCTTTCTTCTGCCTGGTTAATTCTGCTTTCCATGCTTGTCAGCTTATTATTTATTTCATATACTGCATTCTTTATAGCTTGCATCTCAGCCTTTAATTCCTTCATATTTTGTCCTCCTTTTCTTGGTCTTGCTCATCTTTTCCAATCATTTCCTTGATCTCTGCATTTGTGGTCTGAGACCAGTCAATCTGGGTGCTCTTCATTGTTTGAGTTCTGAAGTCTTTATACTCATAGACTATCCTCTTTTGACTGTGTGGTGCCTGTGGTTCTTTGATATTTTTTTTCATTTGTGGTGAGTTTTTCTTTTTTCTTTATTTCCGTTGCTCAGTGAGAAAAGGAATAATTTTCACTTATTTTTTGCTCAACCTCCTATTCTCTCTTGGATAAAGCCTCTGGACTAGTTTGATTTTTGGAGCCAAGTTAGAGCAGGGGAGCTATGTTACTCCATTTCAGATTTGAAATTTGAATGAGGTGTGTTAGGGGCTGCTAAGATTCACTAGCTGTCTGACTATCACTATGTTTGCTGATTGGTGTGTGGGCCCCCTGGGGTCCATTTCCCACCACCTTACAGTAAGTCCATACAATGGGAGTGTATGTATCTCTATATCTCCTCTGGGTACAAAGCAACATGAGGGAAGGAAACAGAGTTAATAAAGAAAGAATGTGGAGGGATGACAATGGAGAGAACAAAGATGAAATGGAAAAATATATAAACCAAAAAACAGGGAACTAAGCAAAGAGAGAGAGAAAAAGAAAGAGGGGGAACAAACCAAATAAGCAGCACACAAACAAAAACCACAAAGAAACTAAAACCAATGATATGAGGAAATTCTCACACTTATATATAGCCTTATTGAACAGATAGAAGAAGGAGAAAGGGGAAAAACAGAATGAAATGCCCACTCCTAACACACTATATATATATTTTTAAAAAGGTAGAATCATGCAGATACAAAAAACAAGAAACAACAACAAACTTACGTAATCCTTGAACACCTTCTTTTGGCAGTTTCAAGATTTCAGGTTTCTTGTAGGCATGACCCAAGGACTGCTTCTCTTAGCTTATGGCAGAGGGGAGGGGTTCTGGAAGGGAGGAGTTTCTAACTTCTAAATCTTTCCCCCTGTTCACCCCTTGTGATTATGGGGAGACTGGAAGGTGCCCCCAGCTGATCCACCTATGCTTAGCCCTCTCCGTGTGTGCTGACCATAATATTGTGCATCTGAGTCACACATTCCACAAACCACTGGAGAAAGGGTGTAGAGTCATTTTAAAACTCACTGCTACTCACCTGCTGTAAACTAGGACTAGGTTCTTAGGTTGCAGTGCAGATGCAAATGCTTCAAATCTAACCCCCTGTTCACCCCATGCAGTTGGGGGAAGGCTGCAAACTGCTGCCAGCTGATCCACTTATGTTCAGCTCTCTCCATGCATGTTGTTCAGAATGTTGCCCACCTGAATCACAGGTCTCATAGATCACTGAGTAAAAGGGTGCTGGATCATTTTAAAACTAACCAACACTCTACTGTGATCTAGGGCTGGGTTCTTCAACTGCAGGACTGCAGCAGTAGACCACAAATGCCTCAGTTAGGAGATGGGGCATCTGGGTCTCCTCGGCTGGGACTCCAGATGGGTTTCTCTGGTTTGTTTTCTCACAGTTGCTAATTGCTGGTGTCTGATATGGGCCGAAGGCTACAGCAGCAGGCAGGTGGCACCGGTTGCAGATGATCCTCACTGATTTATTCCTTTTTTCCCCCCTTTCTGGGTGGTGCAATAGAGAGGGTGCCTGTCTCTGGGCTGTGGAGTATGCTGGGGTCTGAGCAGCTACACAGGGCAGCAGCCTAAGCAGGAGATCTTGGTCCTCACCTTACCACATTTCCACTCAATCGGACATTCATACAACTTTTGCTAAGACCCTAGGGTAAATACTTATCTCTACACCCATTCATTTATGTGGAGACTCATGCACTCCAACAGCCTCCATTGTCATCTTGAAATCTGTACCATATCCTTTCTTAATTACTAGTAAATCTTGGTGCTGGGTGAATGTCTAGTTTTGAGTAATTCTGACTGATAATTTGGGCATTTGTGATCAAGCAAAAATTAAACTAAATTGTGTACAATAAGAAATCAACATAGTTTTAAATAACACTTGGATAAAATTAGAAATCTTAATATAATTTATGTATGCTAAATTGAATAATAAAAATATGACATTTTAAAACTTGTGGAATGCTGTGTTTAGAGAAACAGTAATAAACTTAAGTCATGCATTAGATAAGAAGGAAGGTTGAAGCTGAATGTCCTAAATGTACATCTCAAGAAGAGAAAAAGATCAGCAAATAAAACCCAAAAAGTTAGACATGAGGTAATATCAAGGATAAGTGCAGAAATTAATAAATTAGAAATCAAAGGTATGATAGAGAAAAGTAACAAAGCCAAAAGTTGATGTTATGAATTAAACTGTATCACCCAAAATTAAATACTGAAGTCTGAATTCTCAGCCCTCAGAGTGTGTCCTTATTTGAAAATAGGGACATTACAGATACAATTAGTTGCCTTAGTCCAATTGTGCTGCTATCACAGAATATCACAGACAGGGAAATTTATACAAAAGAGAAATTTATTTCCCAAGAGCAAGGTGCTAGTATTTGGTCTGGTGAGGGCCTTCAAACTGCATTCTTACATGGCAGAAGGCACAAGGACAAGCTGACTAAATGTTGCACAAAGCCTCTTTTATAAGCACCTTAAGTCCATAAATGAAAAAGAAGCCCACATGGCCTGTTGCTTCTTGAAGACCTCACCTCTTAATTCTACAGGTTGAGTATTTATTCAAATGCTTAGGACAAGAAGTGTTTTAAATTTCAGAATATTTGCATATGTATAATTAGATGTCTTAGGATAGGACTCAAGTTTAAATATGAAATTCACTTATGGTTCATATATACCTTATACATAATCCTGAAGGTAACTTTATACAATATTTTTGATACTTTTCTTCATGAAACCATGTTTTGACCGCATTTTGACTGGGACCCATCACATGAGGTTAGTTATTGAAATTTTCCACTTGTGGAGTAACTTCTGTGCTAAAAAAGTTTCAGATTTTGGAGCATTTTGGATTTTTTTTATTAGGGATGTTCAACCTGCATCACATTGACAATACCTGAATTTTGAAGGGGAATTAACTTTCAACATGAATGTTGGAGGGAACCAAAACACTCAAATCATAGCATTAGCTAAATTTAGGTTATACTGGAGAAGGATTGGCCCTTAATCCAAGATGACTGGTATTCTTACAAGAAGATGATGTAAATGAAGAGGAAAGATGGCCATGGGATGACAGAGACTGAGTTTAGAGTGATGCATATACAAGCCAAAGAATATCAGTGTTTGCCAGCAAACACCAGATGTTAGCAGAGTCAAGGAAGGATTATCTCCAAGACGTTTCTGAGGGAGCGCATCCCTTCCAATACCTTGATTTTGGACATCTATCTTCCAGAGCTGTGAAAAGACAAATTTTTGGTTATTTGAAGCAACCCAGTTTATAGTGCTTTGTTATGACAACACTAGAAAGTTAATATGGCTAGTTTATTGAAAATGATGAAATTGATAAAGCCATAGGAAGACTGATCAAGAAAAAAAGCATAAAGCTAGATATCACCAATATCTGAAATAGAAAAGGTAGCTATATTAAAATAGATCCTATAAATGTTAAAACCACATCACAGAATATACTAAACAAGTTCATGCAAATAAATGAACTGAGAAAACTAGAAAATAGTGATTCAATAGGATAGTGTTCCTATTATCTGTGACAGGTTAGTGGCATGTGAGTTTCTTTAGTGATACTAGCAATGTTCTATTTTTTAATCTGAGTGCTTTCTATATAGGTGTGTTCACTAGAAAATTTCTCAAGCTGAATGCTTTATTTTTGTCATCTTTGTTCAAATGTATGTCTCTATGAAGAGGTTACTACAAATAAATAAATAAAAAGGTATTCAAACAAAACTGAGAGGGTGACAGCAACCAAGTCATGATCCAAAAGTAACCATTCTTATCACGTACATCCTAGCCAAGTCAGACACATAAATGCTGATTTCTTAGATCATGAGAGTCTTCTAATTTGAGACATGGTATAGAGATGAGGCTATGAATTTTTTTCCATTCATTTCTTTCTTTTCCCTTTCTCTCTCTCTCTCTCTCTTCCTTCCTTCCCTTCTTTTGTCTGCCTTCTTGCCTGCCTGCCTGCCTTCCTTCCTTCCTTTCCTTTCCCTTCCTTTTGTTTTCTTTCTTTCTTTTTTTCTTTTTTCTTTTTTTGGTTGGAGTCTCACACTATTGCCCAGGTTGGAGTGCAATGGCACTATCATGGCTCACTGCAGCCTCAAACTCCTAGACTCAGGTGATCCTGCCACCTCAGCCTCCTGAGTAGCCTGGACTACAGGTACACACAACTACACCTGGCTAATTTTTTGGTTTTTTTGGAAAGACCTGGTCTTGCCATGCTGTCTAGACTGGTCTTGAACTTCTGGACTCAAGAAATCCTCCTGCCTCAGCCTCCCAAAGTGTTGGGATTACAAGTTTAAGCCACTGCATCGGGTCATTTATGTTCTTTAACATCAACTAAATAAATAATGAAATCACTTTTTAAAATTTCTAAAATGTCTGGCATTGGGTGTTCAACTTAGTTAAAACATGTGGACCAGAAATAATTGAAATGAAATATTTGAAAATTGCTCACCTAGTTCATTATCCATCTGCAGATGGATAAAACAACAAGAAGTGAACATGTCTTAGCTGTTCATAGAGCACATATACAAAGATGAGTGGTCATGGAGAGGTGATGACTGAAAAGTACAATGGGGAATAAAAAGGGTTCTGATCCTTCCTGGTAAGTCTGCAGAATTAGAGGACAGGCCAGTAGGTATCATTGGGGAGTGGGGGAAGTTGAAACAAACCTGGATTTTTCTTAAGCTGAGGCATATAGGAATAGATTTTTTAAAAAAGAAATTATAAAATATTTTGTTTTAAAAAAAGTACTGGGGATAGATGAGTCCCATGCAATTCACTATGTCCATATTGGCCTTTCAGATCAATATAATTACCCAGCAGGAAGGTGTGGATGAGACAATAGAAATAAGAAGATGGGAAAGCAGATTGTCAGCCAACTTTTACCTGGTCAATAAAAATTTCTACTAGAGATGAGAAAAGCAAGTCTGGGAGAATATGTTGACATAGCAAGAGGAGCATGATAAATGGATAGAATTTTATTATAGAAGTAGGATGTAGCATGGTAGAAGGGTGGTGGGCAATGTGCATCTGACAATATTAACTGTAAATCTAGAATGATTAGATTGTATGCCACTTTTCTTTATACTGCATTTGACTCTGATTTCTAAATGTTGTGGGTATAGAAGTCTAATCCTATTCCTTTTAACATCTTCCAATGCCTGATATATCCCTTTGCACATATTGGAGAGGCAGTGAATTATAACAGAACATAGATTCTAGAACCCTAAATACTTATGTCTGAATCTAATCTTTGTTACTAGCTATGATAGTTAATTTTATGTGCCAGGTTGACTGGGCAAAGGGATGCCAGATACCTGGTAAAACATTATTTCAGGGTATGTCTGTGAGGGTGTTTATGGAAGAGACAAGCATATGAACTGATAGACTGAGTAAAAAAAAATCTCCCTCACCAATGTGAGAGGGTATCATACAATCCATAAGGACATGAATAAAACAAGAAGGCAAAGAAGGAACAAAGTCAGTCTCTCTGCTTGAATTGAGACATCCATCTTTTTTTTTTTTTTGGTCTGGGACACTAGACCCATCTTTTTTTTTTTTTTTGCCCCGAGACACTGGACATTGGCACTATTCCTTAGATTCAGATGAGAACATATATAATTGACTCTCCCAGTTCTCAGACTGAATTACACCACTGTTTTTTTTCGTTCTCTAGGTCATAGATGGCAGATCGTAAAACACTTTGGTCTTCACAATCATGTGAGACAATTTTCATAGTAAATTCTCTCTCTTTCGTTCTCTCTCTCTCTCTCTCTCTCTCTCTCTCCATATATATACATACATATATATGGAGAGAGAGAGAATTATATATATGGAGAGAGAGAATTATATATATATGTATATATATTATATTTTTATATATAATCTCACTATGAGTGTACACATCTTTAGAATGGCTATAAGTCTAACCTACAGAAATGTTATAAAGATTAAATAGAAATCAACTACCTAGCATGATATTTCATAAGTATGTAGTAATCTTTCAATGCCTGTAAACATTATTTTTGCTTGAATTCCATTACACTGCACTGGATTGAAATTTAAGGATTGTTTGCATTTTCTTTTAATTATTTTGTATTTTTAACCAGTTCTTTTACTTCTCATGAGAATAAGTACGTTTTTAAGAATTTTATTAGGGAAACTTATAATCTTAAAAAAAATTTGTAAGTTGAACTTACAATATTGTCTTGAAATTTATTATATTTAAAAATGTTGCGCATGCCTGTAATTCCGGCTACTTGGAAGGCTGAGGCGGAAGAATCACCAGAGCCCAGCAGGTCGAGGCTGCGGTGGCCGGGAGCGGCCACTGCACTCCAGTCTGGGTGACAGAGTGAGACTCCAACTCAAAAAACAAAACAAAACAAACAAAACAAAACAAAACAAAACAAAATGTTATATAGCCACATGCTCATATTTCTGACAATTACCTCTAAATTTTCTTTAAACGTCTACATTTTAAAATTAAATCAAGAAAAGTAGTTAGAGATTATTTCTGACTACATAAAAATTAAATATCTCATTGTTTGTAGTTTCTAATGTTTCAGGCATAATTAGTTTGTTGAGGATACTACAACACTAAATAAAGTATGAGAGCCATCCTATATCTAGATACATTTCTATTTTATCACTGTGCATTATGTGGAGTGGACATAAACAGGCCAGAGATAAGAAGGTCTGCAAAACAATCCTCATTGTGATAAAAAACTTTGGGCAAAATCCAACTAAAATTAATTCATTCTATTGCTAGAAGAGACTAAAAGGAAGAAACCACTCACAATAAACAATAACATCCCTTGGCATTTGTAAAAAACAAAACAAAACAAAAACCATTTCTATTGATTTACATACATATTATGACAATTTTGCAAATATGTTTCTGAGTTATACTACATGGTGAAAAATTAAGGTGAGTAGAAACAAGTAGTTTTAGGAAATAGAGAAGAATTAATGCTTCCTTAATCTTGTGACCTAATTAGTACTCAGAAAAGATAGTTAAATTTTAAAAAGAGGATGAGTTCCAAAGTTATACTTTTTTTCAGAGGAATGCCTTTATGTGCAGTTAATCTCTATGTTGATGCAACTCTCATCTGTTTGCACTATAACCTCAACTAGAGCAGCAATAACATATGTTAGTTCAGCATCACACATCCAAAGATTTATTCTGACAGTAACAAAATAATAAGGTAAAATAATTGGGATGGATACAGAGGTATCCAGAATCTTCCCATATTGTCTTAAATGTGTTTCATATATTTGGATAGAAACAATTGAAAGAAGTTTCAAGATACCACTGTGTTAGAAGTACAATAACCACAAAACTAAAAACTGTTGCAGAACATGAGGTATTACAGTTGAGTAGGAAAAAATGTGGCAAGTTTTTGTTCAGTACACTCCACTATCACTTATTAGATTTTTCTTAGATTTTATAAATCTGGCATAGTAAATTACTACAAATTTAGAGGCAGTTTAAAAAAGCTTAAATCTATTGTTTTTCCAGTTCGGTAAGAAGTATGACACTGTTCTCATTGAGTGAAAAACTAGGAGTTGGCAGGGCTGCATTCCTTTCTGTAGACTTTGGGGAGAATTTGATTTCTTGCCTTGTCCAGCTTCTAGGGGTTACCTCATTCCATAGCTTCTAATCCTTTTCCTGAATCTTCAATGCCAGCAATGCCACATCTCTCTGACTCTTCTATCATTACATGCTCTCTCCGACTCAGCTGGGAAATAGTCTCACTTTAAGGAACAGTGTTATTAGATTGAACTTATCTGTGTCATCCAGAATAATCTTCCCATTTCAAGGTCCTCTCCAAGGAGTCACATCTGAAAAGTTGATTTGCAAGGTAGGGTAACATAGTCTCAGCTTTCGAAGATTAGAGAGTGGACATCTTTAGCTAGGCCATTAGTCTGTCTACCATGGGGAACACCAGTTTTTGCTTTGTTTTTCTCTCAATGTTTTCCCCCTGAGGTTGCTTAGGTTTGTGTAACTTAGTTAGGAAAACTACTTTATTTGTGACCATGGACAAAATGTGTCTGGAAACATAAACTTATTATATTCTCTTGGTGAATAAATCTATTATTACTGAATGTTCTTTATTCTTAGTAACATCCTTTGCTCTGAAATCTATTTTATCTAACATTAACTTATCCATTCCAATTTTCTTTTGATTAGTATTTTCATGTATTTTTACATCCCTTTACTTTTAATTCATTTATGTCATAATTTTTGAAGTGAATTTCTTCTAGGTAACATATAGTGAAGTCTTACTTTTTCATCCAGTATAAAAATTTCTGACTTTTACTGTAGTATAAAGACTATTGATACTATTGGGTTAAATCTACCATCTTGCTGTTTGTTTTTCTTTTTTTTTCTTTTGGCTGTAAGTTTAATTCATACAAAATTACTTGGTATAATATCTGGTAGTCCATATGCTGTATTTTCAATTTCCTGTTTTTCTCCCTTCTTTTGGATAGTATATGTTTATGATATCATATTGCCTCCTTTTTGTCTCATTATTACAGTTCTCTAACTTATAGCTCTGTTACTTTAGTCGTTGTTTTAGAATTTATAGCATACATTATTAACTTTATGAAAACCGACCTTCAGCTGATTTTTATATCACTTCACTTACAGTTACAAGGGCCTTACCACAGTAAACTTTCATTTTTCCACTTGTAGCTTTTATGGTAATGTTATAATACATTTTACCTATACATAGTTTGTGTGAGAAACTCCAGCACTCATGATTTTGATTTATGTTTAATTAATGATATATTTTATATAAATCATCCACATAGTTATTGGTTTTTACTGTGGTCTCCTTCCTTTGTAGATACTTATCTCAGTCTGGAATCAGTTTTCTTTATAAGTAAAGGAATTTTTTGAAACATCCTGTGTAGTACAAACCCACCGATTATAAATGTTTTCAACTTGTGTGTGTCTGCAAAAGCATTTTTTATTTGAAAAATATTTCTGCTATATATAAAATTTTAGATCAATAAATTTTCACTTTAAAGAGGTTGCTCCACAGTCTCTATGCCTGCATTACTTCCAATAAGAAGTTTGCTGTCATTCTTACCTTTATGTCTGTATATGATACATCCCTTGTCTGACTTCATTTATGATTGTTTCTTTAATACAGATCTTAAGCAATTTTATTTTGTTATGTATTATTGCTATGGTTGTAATGTCCTTCTAAAACTCATGTTAAAAATTTAATTGCCAATGTAACAATATTGGAAGCTAGACTTTAAGAGATGAGTCAGTCATGAGGGCTCTTTCAATGCCATTATCTTGGTGGTAGATTAGTTATTACAGGAGTTCAACCTCCTTTTTCTTTCTGTCTCATGTGCTCAGTTCTGTCTTCTGTTCTATCATCATGAGATTAACCTCACAGATGCCAGCACCATACTCTTGAATTTCTCAACTTCCACAACTGTGAGAAATTTTTTTTTCAATAAATTACCTGATCTGTGGTATTGTTATAGCATCATAAAATAGACTAAGATAGAAAATTAGTACCAAGAAGCAGGACTTTTGCTATAACAAATATCTGAAAATGTGGAAGCAGTTTTGGAACTGGGTAAAGGTATAGGCTGGAATAATTTGGAGGAACAGGCTAGAGAAAGCACAGATTGCTGTAAATGGAGTATTAAGGGAGGTTCTGATGACAGCTCAGAAAAGAAGAGCTGTAAGAAAAGTCTGGAAATTCTTAGGGATTGCTTAAGAGGTTATGACTAGAATGTTTGTAGAAATACAGGCAGCAAAAGCTATTCTGATGAGGTCTCAGATGAAAATGAGAACAAGGTATTCGAAATCAAAGTAAAAGTCATTCTTGTTATAAAGTTACAAAGAGCTAGGCTGGCTTGTGTTCATAGCTGAAGGCATTGTTTAAGGTGGGATTTAAGAATAATGAACCAGGATATCTGGCAGAAGAAATATCTAAGCAGAAAAACTTCCAGGGTGCAGTGTGGTTACTTTCAATGGCATCTAGTGAGTTATTAGCAGAAATGGATGATTAAACCAAATTTATAATTAAAAGGGAAGCAGAGTGGAAAGATTTTTGAAATTTACTGCCTTGCTGTGTTTGGGAGAGAATTCTAAAAGTATGGCCAAGAAACCATTTGCTAAATATATTTATGGTAGAAGGGAATCAGGTACTATTCATAAAGACAATGGGAGAAAGACAATGAGAGAAAGGCATTTCAAAGAACATGTGGCTGCCCTTCTCATCCTAGGTCCACAATTCTAAAAGGGAAGAATATATTCAACAAATAGGCCCAGAGCACGTGCTGTGGGCTCACTACCCAAAGCCACTTCAGGTATCTGTTCCCTGCATTCCAGTGCAGTGCCCCACAACCACCATAGCTATGGCTCAAAAAAGCCAGAAGAAGTCTGTATCATGCTTTAAATTAATTATTTGCCTAAAGAAGCTAAAAGGCTACAAGAATTGCTTGAATTGGGTGCACCTAAGTCACTGAAGTCAATATAGGCCAGTTTTTAAAACATTCTATTCTGGAAATTATAAATTGGTGTCACGGAGCTATCAGCATTGTAGCAGAAATTTTAGAAGAAACAAAACAATCTTAAAATTAGTTTGGAAAGAAACTTTATGTTATTTAAAAGTTCTTTTCATTAAAATATTCAACAAAACACGAGTGTGTTCCTTTACTTAAAAAAAACTATTAAAAGAATCCTTTATAAAAACAATGTAACATATGTTTTTATTACTGTATCATTGTATCATCTCTAGTGATACATCTTTAAACTGTTGTCTTTCAAATATGTAGTGCATAAATATTTGTTGAGTTAAATGATTGCAGACAACTATCAAGAAATTTATAGCAAAGACTACTATGTACACTTGTATGGAAACTAACATGAAAACCTAAAGGAAATGGAGAACTTTCTGACATCGCACAAAATCTCCAGGTTGAAACAAGAAGAAATTGAGACCCTAAATAGACCAATAACAATTCAGGAAATTGACTATGTCATAAGAAAACTACCTACAAAAAAAAAAAGCCCTGGACCAGATGGCTTTCCAGCAAAATTCTACAAAACATACAGGAGGAACTGATACCAATCCTATTGAAAGTATTCCAGGCAATTGAGAAAGATGGAACTCTCCCCAAATCATTTTATGGAGCTAACATCATGTTGATACCCAAACCAGATAAAGATCCAACAAAGAAAGAGAACTCCAGGCCAACATCCTTGATGAACATTGATGCTAAAATTCTCAACAAGATCCTAGCAAACTGGATCCAACAAAACATCTCAAAAATCATCCACCACAAGCAAGTAGGCTTCACCCTCTGGATGCAGGGCTGGTTCTACATTCACAAGACCATAAACATAATTAAAAACATCAACAGATGTAAAAACAAAAAACACATGATTATATCCTTAGACACGTAAAAAGCTTTTGATAAAATTCAGCACCCCTCAATTCCATCTAGGCATAGATGGGATACACCTCAAAATAGTAAAAGCCATCTATGAGAAACCCACAGCCAGCATTCTGTAAAGCACACAGAAATTAGAACCATTTCCCCTGAAAACTGGAACAAGATAAGGATGTCCAATCTCACCTCTCCTTTCCAACATATTTTTGGAAGTCCTAGCTAGAGCAATCAGACAAGAGAAGGAGAGCAGGGGTATCAAAATAGGAAAAGAGGAAGTCAAGTTACCCCTCTTTGCAGACAGCATGTTTATATACCTCAAAAACCCAAACAAATCTGCTAAAAACTTCCTTGAACTGATAATGGACTTTGGCAAAGTCTCAAGGTATAAAATAAATGTGCAAAAGACAGTCGCATTCTTATACACCAACAATAAACAAACAGAAACCCTCCAAAAAAGCATAATCCTGCTCACAATAGCCACCAAAAAAAGTGAAATACCTTGGCATCTTCTTAAGCAGGGATCTGAAAGACCTTTACCATAAACTACAAAACACTGCTCAAGGAAATCAATGATGTCACAAACAAATGGAAAAATATCATGCTCATGTATTGGAAGAATCAACATTGTTACTATGCCCATCCTACCCGAGACAATCTAAAGATTTAATGCAATACCCATTAAATTACCAGCAGCATTCTTCTCAGACCTGGAAATGACAATACAGAAATTAATATGGAAACATAAATGACCACAAATAGCCAAAACAATCCTCATCAAAAGAAACAAAGCAGGAAGTATCACACTCCCAGATTTCAACTTTATTATAAAGCTACAATAATCAAAACAGCCTGGTATGGGTACAAAAAGAGAAATATAGACCAATGGAACAGGATAGAGATGGCAGAAGCAAAACCTCAATTTTTCAACCAACTCATCTTCGACAAAGCCTTCACCAACAACCACTGGGGAGAGAAGAACCTATTCAGTAAATGGTGCTGGGAAAACTGACTGACCACATTCAGAAGATTGAAACAAGACCCCTACCTATCACCATACGCAAAAATCACCTCTAAATGGACCAAGACCTAAATGTAAAACCTCATATATAAGAACTGTAAGAACCTTACAAAATACAGGAGATACCATTATGGAAATTGGAACTGGCAATTAATTCCTGATCAAAATCCAAATCCCATGCCATAAGAGATAAGATAGACAAGTGTGACCTCATGAAACTAACAAAGTCTACAAAGCCAAAGAAACCATCAGGAGAGCAGGGAGACAACCCACAGACTGGGAAAAAATATTTGCCTACTGTCTGTCTGACATAGGCCTAACATCTAGGATCTACAAGGAACACAAACATGCTGAAAGAAAAAAAAAACAAACAGCCCTTACAAGTGGCAGAAGATATGAAATGACACTTCTCAAAAGAAGACATAAGAGCAGCCATGAAAAAACACTCAGTCTCACTTTGTCATCAAAGAAATGCAAATTAAACCCACACTGAGATACTACCTGACTCCAGTCAATATGGCCATCATCAATAACTCAAAGAACAACTGATGCTGGAGAGAATGTGGAGAAAAGAGAACACTTCTACACTGTTGGTGAGAGTGTAAACTAATACAAGCTCTGTGGAAAACAGTTTGGTGATCCCAAAAAGATCTAAAAATCGACCTCCTGTATGACTCTGCAATCTCCCTTCTGGAATTATACTCAGAGGACCTCAAATAATTGTATGAAAGAGATACCTGCACACATGTGTTTATCATAGCATTGTTCACAATAGCAAAAACATGGAACCAACCATGCTGCCCATTGAAAGAGGACTGGCTAAAAAATGTACATATACACGATGGAATATTATGCAGCCATAAAGGACAAAATTTTGAACTTCACAGCAACCTGAATGGACTTAGAGTCTATAATACTGAGTGATCCATCACAGGAACAAAGAACTGAGTATCATGTATTCTCACTCATTAGTGGACCTCGGACAATTATCGTAATACTGTAAGAAAAGGATTGGCAGTAGTGGGAAACTGCCTGGGGCGGGGGGAAGCAGGATTGACACTATTGGAAATCTGCTGGGAGAGAAGGGGCACACCTCATCAATAAGAATACCTGCATAATGAGCATTTGTGTAACTAACTCTGAATTGTACCCACATCTTTAAAATAAAAAAATTAAAATTAAAAAAAAGATGTATAAAAGAAACTCACAATGTTAAAACAAAAAATAGTCTGTGGCTTCTTCATTTACATTTTCAAGATATTTTTCTAAGCATATACATCATTTAATACATACATAATTTGCAGCTTTGTTTAGGTATCTCATGCTAGCCAATATATTATCCCAAAATTTAATGTCTTAAAACTATAATAATCACATATTGTCACACAATTTCTGTGAGTCTGGAGGTTGGGAATGGTTTAAGTGAGCAGTCTGTTTCAAGGTACTCATATGAGATTGTAGTTAAATATCAGCTGTAGCTGAAGTCATCTAAGTCTCAGCAATAGCTGGAGAATTTATTTGTAAGGTGGCTGACTCACATGGCTGGAAAGCTGGTGGCTATTAGGACGAGGTCTCAGTTCTCCACATGGGTCTTTCAAAGGCTGTGTGAATGCATCTGGCTTTCCTCATAGCAAGTGATCCAAGTTTACTATGATAGGAGCTGTGATGTCTTCTATGACCTAGCCTCAGAATTCAAATAGAGTTACTTCTACATTATTTTCTTGGTCCCATAAATTAACTATGATTCAGCATAGAAAGAGACCACACAAGTTTGAAACATTGAGAGATGAGTTATCATGGGAGCATTTTGGAAGCTGACTACTACAGTGTGGCTGGTACCATATTTTTAAAAAGTTTCATGACAATATTTTTCTCTTTATATTATTTCAAGAACTTGTTCTGTGCCAGTAGCAAATAACTGCAAAATGTATAGCTGAATGACAGGCATATAAGTCATTTCTGATTTTTCATAATTCCAAACAAGGCAAAAATAAACTTCCTTGTAATTGCCCATGCTTTTTTTCCTTTAGGATATATTTCTAAAAGACAATGCTATTAGGTATGCATATTGTAAGGCATTTGATACATACTACAAAATAAACTTCAAGAAATTTACACTTCTAACACTATATACTAAAGTGCTTTTTAAAACTGTATCTCATTCAGTAATGGATATTTTCAATGTATTTTTTAGTCTTTGTCAATTTTGTGCATGAAACTAGAGAAGACCCTTGATTGCAAATGACCTAAGCCAATTGTGCTTAACTTAAACATTAAATAAATTTATTGGATTTGAACCATATAATTCACAGAATCCCTGCAAAAGATGAAGAATACAGATTGTGTAGAAACTAAGGGAAACAATGTGTGCTCAGTATTCCACATTAGTCATGATTCAATTATGATATTAGCAATGGTTGTGTCATAATTAAACTTTATCATAAGGCACAAACCACTTTGCTGCTACATTCCACTGGACACTCACCCCAATGTCACTGGACTCAACTCTACAGTAGCCTGCAAGGAAAAGTCTGTAACTTATCCTTTACTTTTGTATCATTTCTAAAATCCAAGGTCCTAATTGGAAGCATCTAATTGGATACCCTTCTGTCCTATGCCTACACTAAAGCAGAGGAGAAAGATTATTATTACAATTTGTCTATGGTAATGTCCTTCTCCTACTTAGAATTTTTCCCCAGAGTGTTCAAATTTTGGAGTCAAAACAAAACTGTCCACTAGAATAAGTAAAATTTTCTAACCCATTTCTCTTTAAAATGTCAGGTTTCAAAAAAATAGTGATATTTGTTCTTATATATTGCCCAATTACATTTACTTCAAAAATTATATAAAACATCCCTTGCCTTCATGCCTAATTTTTGTCAATAAAACATTCAGCTTTTTCTTAATACTTTATAATGGATCAAAGTCAATGATTTTCACTTCCTAAAAAATAGTACATTTCATTGAGATTGTCAAATTTTTTATCAAAGAATAAATCTTGTACTTTTTAAGCAAACTTATTGAAATTCCAAGAATAGCTACATTGTAGGAGCAGCGTACAATGCATTCCCATGTACCCATTATCCAACTTTAACAATTGTTAACGTCTTGTTAATTAAGTTTAATTTCACTCCATTTTCTTTTCCTCTGTCAAAATATCTTACATCTCAGACATCATTTCATCTGTTGATACAGCAGTATGCATATTTATTAATTAATATCTTTTACCTTACCACCGTGCCACTATTACACCTGATACAATGAACAATAATTTTTAAATATCATCTATCCAATACATTTCCAACTTTTTGTAATTGCCTTTTTACAGTATATTTGTTGAATCGGGATCCAGTTAAAATTCATTCACTTGTGATGTATATCTTCATGATGATTTTTAAGTCTCCTTTATAGTTAACACTTTTTATTATCCCTGTGTTTGAATTTGTATTTTTCCTTATTTATTCAATTTAAACTTATCTGGCCGGGCTCGGTTGCTCAGCCTGTAATCCCGCGCCTTGGGAGGCGGAGGTGAGTGGATTGCCTGAGCCTGCAGGTTCGTGACCCGCCTGAGCAACTTGGTGAGACCTCATCTCTACAATAAATCAAAAAAATTAGCCAGGTATGGTAGCGTGCACCTGTAGTTCCAGCTACTTGGAATGCTGAGGCAGAAAGATCGCTGGAGCCCAGCAGGTAGAGGCTGTGGTGGCCGGGAGCAGCCACTGCACTCCAGTCTGGGCGACAGAGTGAGACTCCAACTCAAAACAAAACAAAACAAAAAACAAAATAAATAAATAAACGTATCTGTTTTATATGTTTATTTGTCAGGGGTTCAGCTCTTAAAGACAAAATAATATTTTTAAAGCAACAATATTAATAAATATATTTTGTGTACCTATTTTACTGACAATTTGTTGTTCTTTTGCAAGGTCTTCATTAGCTTAATTTATTTTATTAACTCTTATCTTAAAAGCATATAAGGGCTGGGCATGGTGGCTCATGCCTATAATCCCTGCACTTTGGGAGGCTGAGATCAGAGGATTCCCTGAGCCCACAGGTTCAAGACCAAACTGGGTAACTTGGTGAGTCTTAATCTCTATAAAAAATAAAAAATTAGCTGGGTGTAGTGACACCTGCCTGTAGTTCCAGCTACTTGGAAGGCTGAAGTGAAAGGGTCATCTGAGCTCAACAGGTAGAGGCTGCAGTGGCTGTGAGCATGCCACTGCACTCCAGCCTGGGCAACAGAGTGAGACTCCTAATCAAAAAAAAAAAAAAAAAGGAAAGAAAAGAAAAGCATATAATAATACACTTTTTTCTCCAGAAAAAGTTTTGGTCACATCAAATACCTTTCTACATTATTTTTGAATCATTTTAAGTGGTACTTCCGATTTGACTTTCCCTTTAATGTAAAAGCTTATGGGGATATTTTATAATTTCTAAGTGGATGGTTGTTTGAAACTTTTCCACACTCTCATGCTCCCATTTTCTGACTTCCCAGTGTAGTTTCTAGTAAAATCAATTATACCTCTCTTTTTTAAAAGAGAGGCTGGTGACTTTAACAGAGTTGTCACTTAGACAAAAATATTATGAAATGTTCTTTCCAGCTTTTCATATTATGTGACTGGAGGATAGTAAAATCATGTATCTTTTATGGACACCATTGTAAATGTTATAATATCTTAAAGTATCATATCATATGCAATTTCTGAATATAACACACCCTCCTAATGTCAGTACCAACTACAAAATAAATATCACTTTATGTTAAATGTTCTGGACTTTTAACTTTTTAACTTTTCTAACTAGTTTTAATATATCTTGGATGATGTAACTTCTCAGTATGGAATTTTCTCTGGCTTATAGGCCACCTTCTTATTTTTGTACATAGAATTTGTGTCTCCTCTGCAGCCTGAGCAAGACTTTTTCATATATTGAGCTGACAATCTGAGGGGTGGGTTCCTGTGCCATACTGATCATGGAAATTTGTTCTTTTAAATTTGATTTGTTGGAAACGCTCGGCAAGATGGTGATGGGACAAGTCAAACTGTGAAGATCTCCACAAAAGGTGGCTCCTGAAGGAAGTTTCATGCACCCCTGCAGTCACTGCCTACACGGGGAGGCGGGTGGTGGCGCTATAGCCAGTCCCATGCAGCAAACTGCCTCCATTGCACTACGGCCTCTGCAAGGGATTACTGCTGTGGCTGCTGAGGTTGCTATCAGGTGCTGAACAGTTGCTGCTGCTGCGACTCTTCGCTCTGGTCCCAGGGAATTCCCGGCTCCCTCTTCAACCCCAAGTCACCTGCGGCAAACCAAACTGCAGTGCCCAGCTATTTCACTGGTTCCTGGTACCTGATGCTGGACATGCACCATCATTGCCCATCATAGCTGATTAACGGGAGCCCCAGATGAATGGAGAGAGAGGTTCAGTGAAAGATGACCCACCCACCACAGTCATTTTCTAGGCAGAGACTTGCATTGTCCTGCGCATCTCCACGCAACCTCAACCTTGTTTTCTAAGGTAACCCTGCCAAAACAGAAGACGGAAGCCTCTTCCCTACGATGAATCAGACACAGGCAACTCAGTTCTGTGTGGCTGACCTATCAGGCAGCAAGCCAAGGGAACTGACCCAAACTATGAGTAACCCTATCTGCCTGCAATAAGAGCAAAGGGGAGGGGCTAGAGATCAGAGCTGAAGAGACTTTAGACACTCAGGAAAGACCCCACGGCTAGTCTAGTTTCTTACTTTGATTTTTTTATTTTATTGTTTTGACTGTTTGTTTTGTTCACTTTTGTTTGCTTTTTGATTTAGACTACCTGTTTGTGTTGGGGAGGAAAACATCAAAAGGCATGATTTTATTGGACTGTCTTTGTGTGATTACTGGTATATTTTAGGGAATTTTCTTTGTTTTTTTACTCTTTTCTGGCCTTGTGTCTCTTCTCAATTGTTAGTTGATATATGTGTGTTTTCCCTCTTACTCTTCTCTCTCTCCAACTTCCTCTTGACCCCCCACCATCATTTTCCTTTTTCCTACCTCCTTTTGTTCCAGGGAGCAAATGTAAACTCACTGCATGGACAGATTGTAAAGCAGTGGAAAGTGGGTTCAAGGTGCCCATACACCTGTCAGTGGATACTGGGATCTGCAGATAGATTCTGAATCACAGTTTCCCCCTCAATTAAATCTCAAAACTGCAAAAAATATAGCCCCAACCCACAGTCCAGCCTCAAAAATGAACAAAGTCAGTGGATCCTCATAAGGAAGAACAGGAATTGAACAACAAGAAGTAAAAGCAACCACACCTTCCCTGAAAACAGAATTAAAGAAGGGGAGGGAAAGGGGAAGAGAAAAAATCTACACAAATGAAGAAAAAAAAAAGAAGGATATGGGAAAGTCACAGATCCCTGGGAGTCAGACACTGAGAAAAACAGACTAAAATGCAAACAAGGAAGAGCTCCCAGAATGACTGGTCTCAAACTACAAACTCAGATATCAAGACATTAATAGAGAGATTAAAAAGAATTGAGAAGAGACAAGAGGAAAATAGGAAGGAGTTGATAACAGAGATAATAGTAGTAAAGAATACTGTGAATGAAATAAATAAACTGATAAGAATGGAAAGCAGAATTAGCCAAGGAGAAGAAAGAATTTCAGAACTTGAGGACCAAAATACAGAACTAACTCAAACTGTCAAAAACATAGAAAAGAAGCTTAAAAAGACAGAACAACACCTTCAAGAGATGAGCGATTACTTCAAGAAACCAAACCTAATAGTAATTAGACTTTCTGAGGCAGAAAGAGAGATGGAGACCACCCAGGAATAAACATTCCATGAAATTATTCAAGAAAACTTCCTTCATCTCATCAAGGATGAAAAAATTCAAACACAAGAGATGCAGAGAACCCGTGCAAGACAACAAATGAGAAGACCAACTCCCAGACACATAATTCACCTAAACAAAGTAGGTATAAAAGAAAAATTCTAAAGGCAGCAAGAGAAAAAGACCAGACTACCTACCAGGGAAGACCAATTAGAATAGCAGCAGATTTATCTACAGAAACCATCCAGGCTAGGAGAGCTTGGAGCCCTGTATTCAAAATTCTAAAAGATAAACAATTTCTGAGAATAACCTACCCAGCCAAGCTAAGCTTCATCATTGAGAGAGAATTATAATCTTTCTCAGATATCCAATCCCTATGAACTCACACTGCCACCAGACCACCTCTACAAGAAACACTTAAGAAAGTATTGAACACAGAAGAAAAGGAAAAAAGAACAACGTTCTTCACAAGAGTACAGGAAAAAGATTAAAAACACACATGAACCAACCCCAAAACCAAAAGAAAAGCAAACAAGCAAACAGGAACAACAACAACTCTATAAGAACCTCATGATAGGGATCAACTCTCACATTTCAATAATTAGCCTGAATGTCAATGGACTAAATGGATCACTGAAAAAATATAGAATGGAAAAATGGATAAAATATCACCAGGCAACAATATATTGCCTACAAGAGACTTATCTTACTAAAAGGGACACTCACAGACTCAAAGTAAGAGAATGGGAAGCAAAATTTCAGGCTAATGGAACAAAAAAGAAAGGAGGAGTCATGATCTTAATCTCAGACAAAATACCCTTTAAGCTATCAAAAATTTAAAAAGATATAGAAGGCCACTACATAATGATAAAAGATTCAATCCATCAACAAGAACTATCCATCCTAAACATATATGTGCCCAATATAGGAGTGCCAACTATCATAAAGCAGTTTCTAGGTAAACACAAAAAGATATTAATGCTAACACTATCATAGCTGGGAACTTTAATACCCCAATCACAATCCTAGACAGATAATCAGAACAAAAATTAGCAATGAGATTCAGAACCTCAATGTAACTCTTGACCAAATGGACTTAATTGATACCTATAGAACACTCTACCCAATGACCACAGAATATACATTCTACTCATCATTGTATGGAATGTACTCTAAGATTGACCACATCCTTGGCCATAAATCAAGCATAAACAAATTTCAAAAGATTGAAATTGCCATGCACCTTCTCAGACCACAGTGGAATAAAAATAAACATCAACACCAATAAGGCTCCCCCCAAACCAACAAAGACATGGACACTAAAGAGCATGATGCTAAACAACTCCTGGGTCAATGATGAAGTCAAAACAGAGATTTAAAAGTACCTGGAAACAAATGAAAATGAAGAAACATCTTACCAAAATCTGTGGGATGCCATGAAGGCTGTAGTAAGAGTGAAATTCATATCTCTACAAATGCACATAAAGAAAATGGAAGGATCACAACTCAACAGCCTAGCAAGTCATCTAAGGATGCTGGAAAAGCAAGACCACCAAATTCCTGACTTCAGCAGAAGAATCCAGATCACCAAAATAAAAGCCAAAATCCAGGACATAGAAGGCAAAAAGATAATACAAAAAATCAATGAAACAAAAAACGGATTCTTTGAAAGGATAAACAAGATCAATGTACCCCTAGGTAGACTGACAAAGAAAAAAGAGAAAAAGCCCAAATAAATACAATCAGAAACACAAAAGATGAAGTCATATCTGACCCTGAAGAAATACAAAAGATCATTAGAGACTACTATGTACACTTGTATGGAAACAAACTTGAAAACCTTAAGGAAATGGAAGACTTTCTGACATCACACAACCTGTCTAGGTAGAAACAAGAAGAAATTGAGACCCTAAATAGACCAATAACAATCAAGAAAATTGACTATGTAATAAGTAAACTACCTACAAAAAATTCCCCGAACCAGATGACTTTCCAGCAGAATTCTATAAGACATTTAAGGAGGAGTTGGCACCAATCCTACTGAAAGTATTCCCGGTGATTGAGAAAGATGGAACCCTCCCCAAATCATTTTATGAAGCTAACATCACACTGATACCCAAGGTAAAGACCCAACAAAGAAAGGGAACTACAGGCCAATATCTTTGATAAACATAGATGCCAAAATTCTCAACAAGATCCTAGCAAACCAGATTCAACAACACATCTCAACAGTCATCCATCATGGCCATGTAGGCTTCATCCCCAGGATGCAAGGCTGGTTCAACATTCGAAAAACCATAAATGTAATTAAATACATCAACAGATATGAAAACAAAAACCACATGATTATGTCACTAGATGCAGAAAAAGCTTTTGATAAAATTTAGCACCCCTTCTTGATAAAAACCCTCGAACATCTAGGCATATGTGGAACATACCTCAAAATAGTAAAAGTCATCTATGAGCAACTCACAGCCAGCATACTCCTAAACAGACAAAATATGGTACCATTTTCCCTGAAAACTGGAACAAGACAAGGATACCCACTCTCACCCCTTCTGTTCAATATATATTGGAAGTCCTGACTAGAGCAATCAGAAAAGAGAAGGTTTTTAGGGGTATCCAAATAGGAAAAGAGGAAGTCAAGTTATCTCTCTTTGCAGAAGACATGATTGTATACCTTGAAAACCCAAGAGAATCTGTCAAAAACCTCTTTGCACTGATAAAGGACTTTGGCAAAGTCTCAGGGTATAAAATAAATGTGCAAAAGACATTCACATTTCTATAAACCAATAATAAACACACAGAAACCCAAATAAAAAGCACAATTCCATTCACAACAGCCACAAAAAAAGAAATACCTTGACATCTTCCTAACCAGAGACGTGAAAGACCTTTACAATGAAACCTACAAAACACTGCTCAAAGAAATCAAAGATGGCACAAACAAGTGGAAAAAAATATTCCATGCTCATGAATTGGAAGAATCAACATTGTTAAGTTGTCCATTCTACTTAAGGCAACCTACAAATTTAATGCAATACCCATCAAATTACCAGCAACATTCTTCTCAGATCTAGGAAAAACAATACAGGAATTTATATGGAAACACAAACGACCAAGAATAGCCAGAACAATCCTAAGCAAAAAAAAAAAAAAAAGCAGGTGGTATCACACTACCAGACTTTTAACTTTACTATAAAGCTACAATAATCAAAACAGCCTGGTATTGGTACAAGAACAGGCACATAGATGAATGGAATAGAATTGAGTTTCCAGAAGCAAAACCTCAATTTCTCAACCAGCTCATCTTCGACAAAGCCTCCACCACTCACCACTGGGGAGAGGAGAACCTATTTAGCAAATGGTGCTGGGAAAACTGGCTGACCACAGGCAGAAGATTGAAACAGGACCCCTATCTATCCCCATACACAAAAATAAACTCTAAATGGATCAGAGACCTAAATGTAAAACCTCAAACCATAAGAACTTTAGAAAATACAGGACCCATCCTTATGGAAGTTGGAACTGGCATTCAGTTCCTGAGCAAAACCCGAAATGCACAGGTCATAAGAGATAAGATAGACATTGGGACCTCATTAAACTGACAAGTTTCTACAAAGCCAAAGAAACCACCAAGAGAGCAGGGAGACAGCCCACAGACTGGGAAAAAGTATTTGCCAACTCCATGTCTGACAAAGGTCTAACATCAAGGACACACAAGGAACACAAACATGCTGAAAAGAAAAAAACAAATAACCCCATTACAAAGTTTGCAAAAGATATGAACAGATACTTCTCAAAAAGACATATGAGTGGCCGACAGATACATGAAGAAATGTTCAACCTCATTAGTTATCAAGAAGATGCAAATTAAAACTACACTGAGATACCGCCTAACTCCAGTCAGAATGACCATCATCAACAACTCAAAAAACAGCAGATGCTGGAGAGGATGTGGTAAAAAGGGAACACTTCTACACTGTTGGTTGGAGTGTAAACTAGTACAGCCTCTGTGGAAATCAGTGTGGTGATTCCTAAAAGCTCTAAAAATCGACCTTCCATATGATCCCGCAATCCCCCTACTGGGAATATACCCTGAAGAACTTAAATCACTCTATATGAAAGGTATCTATACACGTATGTTTATTGCAACATTGTTTGCAATAGCAACATCATGGAACCAACCATACTGTCCATCAAAAGAGGACTGGATTAAGAAAATGTGATATATATACACTATGGAATATTATGCCGCCATAAAAAGAACAAAATCATGAATTTCACAGCAACCTGGATGGAATTAGAGTCTATAATATTGAGTGATCTCTCACAGAAAAAAAGATCTGAGTATCACATGTTCTCACTCATAAGTGGACATTCAACAACTACCGTAACACTATGAGAAAAGGATTGATAGTGGTGGGAAACTGGGGGTTTAGGGAGGGGAAAGGAGGTGGGATTAACAGTAGTCAATATCTGTCTGGGGAAGGCGGGACACACTTCATCAATCAGGGTAACTGCACAATGAATATTTGTATACCTAACCCTTATCTGTACCCCCATAATTTTAAAATAAATAAATAAATAAATAAATAAATTTGATTTGTCAAGAAGCTCTGGCTGCTATTGCCAGGCTGTTGTGACCATTTCCTTGCCAAGCTATAGTGTGGCCATGTTTCTTTAGCTTTAGCCCCCTCCCCTACTTTGGAGAGGTGAATTTCCTCTTTCTCTATTTTAAATAAACTATATTTTCTGATCAACCCCCTCCCCTACTTTGGGGAGGTGAAGCTCCTCTTTCTCTCTCAAATTTGCTTTCTAAATAAACTATATTTTCTAATCTAAAAAAAAAAGTTGCTCCATAGTACATTTTCATTAAAAACTTCTCATACAGGTGTGGCAGATATAACATGATCTGTGATGTACTCAAGGTTACTGTGTTGAGATAGTTAGCATTATCCTTTAACATCAACAGAAAACTCCCATCTTGCAAAGTAACTAAAAGTCTTAGACTTTGATATAAAAGTGATGAAAAGTCTCATTTGGAGCAGGCTGGTACAAATAATGTAGTGCTGCCATCCAGAGCTCATTGCTTTGTTTACTTAAAATTAAAATATTAATAATAAAAATTCTATAAAACAATGTGACCAACATTCAACTTCCAAAGATGCCCTGATAAGCAGTCCTTGAGTCCAAGTTAAATACTATATTTACTTGTCTTAATAGCCAGTTGTGAGATTAGTATACACTGCCAGCTCTACTCCAAATTCCTAACTAATAAGATAAAGTAGACCTACTGATAATTGAATAATTGGTCAATTATTAGAGACTTTAAAAAAATTCTAGGAAAGAGACAGGAGCTAACTGCAGTATATGAAGTGTTCCTAAACTCAGTAAGAACCATTTGGCTGATTGAAAATGGGGATTTTTTTGTTTTCACATGAATCTTTGGAAATTTGGATTTGTTAGGTCTGGAGTGCAGGCCAGGAACTTTCATTTATGACAAGTGATGCCTATGGCCAGGAGAGTTTGAGGAAAGCTTGACACTATGAAGTCAAGTAGCATAAAACTTCCTATTTCACTCATCAACACACTGATTCTCTTTTCCATTCCTTCATACCTTTTGAAGATTTATCATGTTCCAGGCATATTTCTAGGCACTTGCAAATAATAATGGACAAGTTGTAGGACGTATCAGTGTTCACAATTCACATTATGACTGTGGTAGACATAAGTATCTGATATATAACCATAGAAACAAGGTACTCACTATTTGTGCATGTTGATTATAAATGCATTGTTGGTCTTGCTTTTTTAAAAAAGTTGGCCATCGAAGAAGCTGAACATTGCCTATTTTTATATTCTTCACATCACAACAATTAATATTTTAATTACACAGATGTTTTTCTAAGTCTCCAAGTCAAGATAGAGAATCTCTTTTATTTTTATTTTTTTGAGTTGGAGTCTCACTCTGTTGTCCAGACTGGAGTGCAGTGGCTGCTCCTGGCCACCACAGCCTCGACCTGCTGGGCTCTGGCAATCTTTCCACCTCAGCCTTTCAAGTAGCTGAAATTACAGGCATGAGCTACCACGCCCAGTTGATTTTTTGATTTATTGTAGAGATAAGGCCTTGCTGCCCAGGTGGGTCTTGAACCCATGGGCTCAGCAATCCACTCACCTCAGCCTCCCAAAGGTGCAGGATTACAGGCTGAGCCACGGAGCCCGGCTCGAGAATCTCTTGACAAGGCTAATCTTTTCTATCTATACCTTCAATTGAAATCTACTACTATTCATCTAGAAAAAAAGATTCGTTTCCAAATAAACATTTAGCTTCTTTTGAGAGGAAAAAATATTTTGTAATCTCTTAAATTGGTTTATAAGCATAATCTTGATATTTTATGCTTATAAAATTTCTCTCATAAAATCCATTTTAGGTTGCACTATTTCTAATAAAGTGACCCAAAGAGAATACTTCACTTCAGAATTGAAAGAAAAAAATTAGAGGAAACAATTTTAGAGAAATTATTTTTAGGTATGCAAGATACTTGATATTCCAGATGATATTGAAGACAGGCCCACAATCTGGGAGATAAGCAGTTTTAAGATGCAGACATCTTCAAGTCCTTTTGCAAAAAATCACATCACTTCATTTTTCTTCCTAAATTACTGAGGTAAAATTATGCAGGACCTAATTTCATTTGACAAGAGATACCCATCATGCAACAAAGCATTCTGCATGTAGTTAAGCACAATTTGTCTTCCATCGATTTGTTGTTTTCCAGTCATTGAAAAAAGGTGGGGCCTTCAAATGGATTCTCCTGTGAATAGGATGTTCTATGAGTTAGAAATTATTAAAGCTAAAACATCAATGACAAAGATAAGCAGGACTAGATGTTAATATTTCAGAGCAAGAATACGCAAAAGAAATCACAAAAGAGCCACAATGTGACTTTAAAAAATTCAGAAAGTTCCTACTTGTTTCAAGACATATCTGTAGAGAAATGTGGCTTTTGTCCTAAATAGCAAACCAGAGGTGATACTGACTTTGGCTTTTATATGATTGCTTCTATTTAAGTAAAGTAAGCTTTCATGGTCTTACTAGAACAGTAATACTTAATATTTAATTGGGTTGTATTGTACTGGTATTGGACATGACCAGGGATTTTGTACAGGTCTAATCATTTGGCCAGTAGAAGTGCTATTGCAATGTTATCTTTTATCTTTGGAGCTGTTCTGCACAGTGTATAAGTAATACAGAAAGTGGTTGGTGCTACCATGTGCTTTGCTGGTATTCAGTCAACTATGGAGGTTTGATATAGGCCTTGATTCTGGGAAGACAAAGATTTTCAAAGCTGTGTGTAATAAATCTATAGTACTTAGTGATCTGTCACAGAAACAAAGAACTGAGTACCACATGTGCTCACTCATAAGTGGACCCTGAACAATTATCATAATACTATAAGAAAGGGATTGGCAGTAGTGGAAAACTGCTGATGAGGGGCACACTTCGTCAATAAGGTTACCTGATCTAAAACCAGGTGAAGTGGGGACAAAAGCAAGGCCCAAACTTTACCTGTACAATAACCATTGGTGTCCCTAACCCTGAATTGTTCCCCACATCAAATTTTAAAAAAGAAAGATTATAAAAATAATACTTATTGAAACTGAGAATGTAATAAAAGGAAACAAAAACTAGGGTATCAGTTTTATCTCAGCAATACTCATTATGTTTAGTTACTTATCTGGGCTAGGGAGAGAAATAAATTTAAAAGCCTGAAATGTTTAATTTAGTTGAAATGTATAACTAATTAGAAAATAATAATAGAAGATGGCGACAGGGCAACCTGGTCTATGAAACCCTCTGAAAAGGAGAAAGCAGAGGGTCTCTGGCTCTCTCCCCCAGGGCTGCAGACCCCACCATCAGCAGCCTACTTTTCACATGGAGCTCAGCTGTCACCACCGCTGGGGCATCGCAGCAGTCTGGCCAGCCACTGTAGTGCAGACACAGCAGCCGCTGGCGCTGCCACAGCCTCCATGGCAGATATAGCACATCGCACCACCCGTGCTTGAGGCAATCCATGACTTCAGTCCTTGAAGCCCCTGCAGGCAAGATCTGCTGGGATCACTGCCATCTCTGCTGCCACCGTGATGTCCTGCTGGCCGTGGGTCTCCTCCCACGTGCCCTGAGGCAGGCTCCCATCTCTAACCTCTGCCCGACTGCTGTCTGACTCCACCCCCTCTTGGGCAAGCAACTGAGATAGCACCACCTGTTGGTGATTCAAGGTAACAACCCTGAAACGGGAGAAACAAGCTTGAAAAACAGACAAAGGCCAGATTTGAGTGGTGAACAGAGGGGGATCTGAACTGTCCTTCAAAACAGGTCAGGGGCAACTGACCCTAACTGCAAACTAATTTATCAGCTTGAAAAGAAAGCTAGAAATCAGAGCTGAAAGGACATCAGACTTAAATGAAAAGTTTCAGAGTGTGCTCAATTGGTTCTGTTAGTTTAATGACTTAATTCTATTCCTACTGTTTTGCTCCTTTTTTTCTTTTCCTCTTCCTTTTCTTCTCTCTGTAAACCATATCTTTGTTTAGAGGAACAGCACACCAATAAGGTGCTTGGTTAGCTTGTAAGTTAACATCATTGTATGTTTTATTTTTTTTGTGTGTGGGAGTTGGTTAGTCTGTAGCTGTGGTCTGTTGTTTTTATCTGTTTCAGTATAGGTCTCTCTCTCCATTTGTTGGCACACTCATCTGTTTCCCCCCTTACTCCTGCTCTCTCCACCCCGCCTTCCCCCTCACTGTCTTCTCCATTCTCTTCCCTCTGCTAATCACATTTTATTTCAGGGAGTAAACCTACAGCCCCACTGAATGGACGAATTCCAAGGTAGTGGGAAGTGGGTTTCAGATTATCCATACACCTCTCTGCAAATACCAGGACCTGCAGATAGATTTTGAATCACAGCTCCCCTCTTAAGTAAATCTCAAAACTGCAAAAAAGATCACCCCCAACCCACCGTGCAACTCCAGAATTGAACAAAGTAAGAGGACATACATAAAGAATAGGAGACAGAACAAACAGAAGTAAAACCAATCACTCTACCCCTGAATAACAGAATTAAAGAAGTCGGTGATGTGGGGGGAAGGAAAAAGTAGGAAGGGGGAAAAACCGCACAGATGAAGAAAAACCAAAAGAAGAATATAGGTCTCACACAGACATCTGGGAGATCAGACAATGAGGAAACAGATTCTGGAATACAAACAATGAAGAGCTCCCAGAATGACTGGTCACGTGCAACAAACCCAGACATCAGGACATTAATAGAGAGAATTTTTAAAAATCAGGAGAGACAATAGAAAATAGAAAGGAGCTGATGTCAGAAATAACAGCAGTAAAGAATACTGTGATGGAAATA
>NW_007227201.1:37152-37513 GCF_000164805.1 Carlito syrichta
GAGAATTGAAATCTTTCCCAGATATCCAATCCCTAAGAACCTATGCTGCCACAAGACCACGTCTACAAGAAACACTTAAGAGAGTATTGAACACAGAAGAAAAGGAAAAAAGAACAACGTTCTTCACAAGAGTACAGGAAAAAGATTAAAAACACACATGAACCAAACCAAAAACCAAAAGAAAAACAAACAAGCAAACAGGAACAACAACAACTCTGTAAGAACATTAAGATAGGGATCAACTCTCACATTTCAATAATTTCTTTGAATGTGAACGGACTAAATGCACCACTGAAAAGACATAGAATGGCAAAATGGATAAAATATCACCAGGCAACAATATATTGCCTTCAAGAGACTC
>NW_007227201.1:37533-37864 GCF_000164805.1 Carlito syrichta
AAATCATTCAAGAAAACTTCCCTCATCTCATCAAGGATGAAAAAATTCAAACACAAGATAGTCAGAGAATCCCTGCAAGACAACAAATGAGAAGACCAACTCCCAGACATATAATAATTCACCTAAACAAAGTAGGTATTAAAGAAAACATCCTAAAGCCTCCAAAAGAAAAAGGACAGACTACATACCAGGGAAGACCAATTAAGATAGCAGCAGATTTATCTACAGAAACCCTCCAGGCTAAGAGAGCTTGGAGCCCTATCTTCAAAGTTCTAAAAGATAAACAATTTCAACTGAGAAAAACCTACCCCACCAAGCTAAGCTTCATCTG
>NW_007227201.1:37884-40896 GCF_000164805.1 Carlito syrichta
AATGCACCACTGAAAAGACATAGAATGGCAAAATGGATAAAATATCACCAGGCAACAATATATTGCCTTCAAGAGACTCACCTCACTAGAAAGGACACTCACAGACTCAAAGTAAAGAGATGGGAAACAAATTTTCAGGCGAATGGAACACAAAAGAAATGAGGAGTCGTGATCTTAATCTCAGACAAAATACCATTTAAGCTTTCAAAAATTAAAAAAGATACAGAAGGCCACTACATAATGATAAAAGGTTCAATCCATCAACAAGAAATATCCATCCTAAACATATATGCACCAAAATAGGAGCACCAACTTTCATAAAGCAGCTCCTAGGTAAACTAAAAAAATATATCAACTCCAATACCATGATAGCTGGAGACTTCAATACCCCACTCACAACACTAGACAGATCATCAGGACAAAAAATCAGCAATGAGATCCAAAACCTCAATGTGACTCTTGATCAAATGGACTTAATTGATACCTGTAGAACCCTTTATCCAGTGACCACAGAATGCACATTCTATTCATCACCACATGCAACGTACTCTAAGATCAACCACATATTTGGCCATAAATCAAGCATAAGCAAATTCAAAAGGACTGAAATTTATCATGCACCTTCTTGGACCACAGTGGAATAAAAATAAACATTAACACCAACAAGGTCCCGCTAAAACCCACAAAGACATGGACACTAAACAGCATGATGCTAAACAACTCCTGGGTCAATGATGAAATCAAAACAGAGATTAAAAGATACCTGGAAATAAATGAACATGAAGAAACATCTTATCAAAATCTCTGGGATCCCATGAAAGCTGTAGTAAGAGGGGAATTTATATCCCTACAAACGCACATGAAGAAAATGGAAGGATCACAAAATAATAACCTAAGAAGCCCCCTAAAAAAGCTGGAAAAGCAAGACCACAAAAACCCTAATTTCAGTAGAAAAATCCAGATCACCAAAATAAAGACCCAAATTCAGGACATAGAAGACAAAAAGACAATACAAAAAAATCAATGAAACAAAAAGCTGGTTCTTTGAAAGGATAAACAAGATTGATGGTCCCCTGACTAGATTGACCAAGAAAAAGTCCAAATAAACACAATCAGAAACACAAAAGATGAAGTCACATCTGACCCTGAAGAAATACAAAAGATCATTAGAGACTATTATGTACACCTGTATGGAAACAAACTTGAAAACCTTAAGGATACGGAGGACTTTCTGTCATAACATATCCTGCCTAGGTTGAAACAAGAAGAAATTGGGACCCTAAATAGGCCAATAACAATCAAGGAAATTGACTACATAATAAGAAAACTATCTACAAAAAAAATCCCTACACCAGATGGCTTTCCAGCAGAATTCTACAAGACATTTAAGGAGGATCTGATACCAATCCTACTGAAGGTATTACAGGTGATTGAGAAAGACGGAACTCTCTCCAAATCATTTTATGAAGCTAACATTACATTGATACTCAAGCCAGGCAAAGACCCAACAAAGAAAAAGAACTACAGGCCAATATCTTTGATGAACATAGATGTTAAAATTCTCAACAAGATCCCAGTGAACCGGATTCAACAACACATCTCAAAAATCATCCATCATGACCAAGTAGGCTTCATCCCTAGGATGCAAGCCTGGTTCAACATTCATAAAACCATAAATGTAGTTAAATACATCAACAGATGTCAAAACAAAAACCACATGATTATATCATTAGACGCAGAAAAAGATTTTGATAAAATCCAGCACCGCTTCTTGATAAAAGCCCTCGAACAGCTAGGCATATGGGGAACTTCCTCAAAATAGTAAAAGCCATCTACGAGAAACCCATAGCCAGCATACTCCTAAACAGGCAAAAACTGGAACCATTTCCCCTGAAAACTGGAACAAGACAAGGATGCCCACTCTCACCCCTCCTTTTTGATATAATTTTGGAAGTCCTGGCTAGAGCAATCAGAGAAGAGAAGGCAATCAGGTGTATTCAAATAGGAAAAGAGGAAGTCAAGCTATCTCTCTTTGCAGATGACATGATCGTGTCCCTTGAAAACCCAAGAGAATCTGTAAAAAACCTCTTTACACTGATAAAGAACTTTGGTAAAGTCTCAGGATATAAAATAAATGTGCAAAGGACAATCGCATTTCTTTACACCAATAATAAGCCAACAGAAACCCAAATAAAAAGCACAATTCCATTTACAATAGCCACAAAAAAAAATTAAATGCCTTGGTATCTTCCTAACCAGAAACGTGAAAGACCTCTACAATGAAAACTATAAAACACTGCTCAAAGAAATCAAAGATGACAGAAACAAGTGGAAAACAATCCCATGCTCATTGATTGGAAGAATCAACATTGTGAAGATGTCCATCTTACCTAAGGCAATCTACAGATTTAATGCAATACCCATCAAATTACCAGCAACATTCTTCTCAGACCTAGAAAAAACAACACAGGAATTCATATGGAAACACAAATGACCAAAATAGCCAGAACAATCCTCAGCAAAAAAACAAACAAACAAACAAAGCAGGTGGTATCACATTACCAGACTTCAAACTTTACTATAAAGCTACAATAATCAAAACAGCTTGGTATGGTACAGGAACAGGTGTATAGATTAATGGAATAGAATTGAAATTCTAGAAGCAAAGCCTCAATTTCTCAATCAACTCATCTTCGACAAAGCCTCCACCACCTACCACCGGGGAGAGGAGAACCTATTCAGTAAATGGTGCTGGGAAAACTGGCTGACCACATGCAGAAGATTGAAACAGGACCCCTATCTATCCCCATACACAAAAATTAACTCTAAATGGATCAGAGACCTAAATGTAAAACCCCAAACCATAAGAACCTTAGAAAATGAAGGACATACCCTGATGGAAATTGGAACTGGCATCCAATTCCTGAACAAAACCTGAAACCCACAGGCCATAAGAGATAAGATAGACAAGTGGGACCTCATTAAACCGACAAGCTTCTGCAAAGCCAAAGA
>NW_007227201.1:40916-42270 GCF_000164805.1 Carlito syrichta
CAACCTCACTAATCATCAGGGAGATGCAAATCAAAGCCACACTGAGATACCACCTAACTCTAGTCAGAATGGCAATTATCAATCACTCAAATAATAACTGTTGCTGGAGAGGGTGTAGCGAAAAGGGAACACTTCTACACTGTTGGTGGGAGTGCAAACTAGTACAACCTCTGTGGAAAACAGTATGGCGATTCCTAAAATCTCTAAATATTGACCTCCCATATGACCCCATAATCCCCTTACTGGGAATATACCCTGAAGAACTCAAATCACTCTATAAAAAAAGATACCTGCACACGTATGTTTATCGCAGCATTGTTCACAATAGCAAGAACCTGGAAGCAACCATGCTGTCCATCAAAAGAGGACTGGATTAAAAAAATGTGGTACATATACACGACGGAATACTATGCAGCCATAAAAAAGAACAAAATCATGAATTTCGCAGCAACCTGGATGGAACTAGAGTCTATAATACTGAGTGACCTCTCACAGAAACAAAGATCTGAGTATCACATGCTCCCACTCATATAGTGAACCTTGAACATCCAATGTAATACTATAAGAAAATGACTGACAGTGGTGGGAAACTATGGGGGAGAGGGGAAGGGAGATGGGATTAATGGTTGTAAATATCTGTCTGGGGATGGGGGGACAGCTCTTATCAACAAGGGTGCCTGAACGAAGCATATTTGTATACCTAACCCTTAACTGTACCCCACAATATCATAATTAAAAATATTGATTAAAAAAAACAAAAAAAAAGAAAATAATTATATAGGAATACTGAAGTCCTATACTGTGGTCTAAAACATATATAGAAGAGATACATGCAAAGTACAATTAAAATAGAGTACTATCAAGAAGAAAATGCTTACTAGGGAGACAAATTTAAAATTTTTCAATCTCATCTTGAAGTAAAGGGTGTGAATTGCTGGAAAGCAAAAAGAGAAAGTTTGCGATTGATTTGATAGTCTTTTTTATGTTTATTAATGTTTTCTTTTATTAACTTAAATATGTCTACATAATAGTATTTATTTCTCAAACATAAGAATATTATCCTTGCAGCTTACTATGAAGATTGCCTAGAAAATTGTCACACTAGAATAGAAAATATGTGTTCTATCGCTGAAAATAGCTTGATGACAGTAATGTGTAAGAAAACTGGAGGTCTCAACTTGCTCAGGATTGATCTAGCTGATAGGCATCACAGGAAACGTTAGCATTTCAGTAAGACAGTGTTCCTCAAATCTCAATTCTTTGCCTAAACATTTTTTTTTTCATTAATCAGTATTTTTTATTATGGTTTTGTGGGGTACAGTTAAGGGTTAGGTGTACAATGACGTTTCATTCA
>NW_007227201.1:42487-133139 GCF_000164805.1 Carlito syrichta
AATGCTGCAATAAACATACGTGTGCAGGTATCTTTTTTATAGAGTGATTTGTGTTCTTCATCAGAGACCTAAATGTAAAACCTCAAACCATAAGAACCTTAGAAAAGGAAGGAAATACTCTCATGGAAATCGGAACTGACATTCAATTCCTGTACAAAACCCGAAACCCACAGGACTTAAGAGAGAAGATTGCCTAAACATTTTGTAAGGGTTACCATATTCCTTACTGTTATTAAATATAATTGGCTTACTTCTAACCTAAAGATAATTTATCAATAAAAATAATTAAGCTATCAGTTATAGAATAGTATAGAATGCCACTTGACTAGATGACACTTAAGTAATACACTGGGCTCCATATCAGAAAAATTCTTGCATTATTTTATTTTAAGGCTAATCAATATTGAAATTTCCATCTTACACATGTATGCCCAGAAAAAGATCAAAATATTTAATCTTACTTCTCTGACTGGTATGGGTACTAAGAATCAATTTTCTAACCATACTGATGTGTGATTCTTTTTAAATACAATTGTATTCCAAAAAACCTTATGAAGTAATCCTCCAAACCTGTTTTTCTGAAGCTGTCCTATTCTAGAAGTGTTGTAAACAGGCATTTCTTATCCACACACTTTTACTATCAGGCTTGAAAAAATGTGCATGAGTGTCTTTCATCAATTAGTTCAAATATAGCCTCAAAATATTCACTATATCCCCAACTTTAATTCAATATTTATCTGTCATGCTTTCTCTCGCTCGCCTTATGACTAATCAGCAACTTGTATAAATCTTTACTTTGAAAAAAAAATCTGCAAAATCCAACCCCTTCCCTTCAGACACTACCCTGTTCCAAGTCACCACCAGGCTCCTTATTTACTATTGTTCGTCATAGCCTCCCAGCTGGTTCCAGGTTTGTAATCTTATCTCCAGGCTTTAAATACTTATTTGATTGATAAAAGACATTCATGCACATTTTTCCAAGCCTGATAATTTTCATATAGCTGGAAATATAATTTTTAAAAAATAAAAGATAACACTGATTTTCTCAAAATCCTTGTCCTCTTACAGTACTAACCAAAGTCCTTACAGTAGTCTGCAAAACCCTACAGAATCTTATTTACTTGTCCCTTTGTCCCTCCTCCCCCAATCTCATTCAACCACCTGAGCCTAAATATGTTTTTAAGTATGTATACAGCAAATATTGGTTAACTATATGAGTACATTTTCAATGAACTCGTGTGAATTCCTACCCAGATCTCACAGTTGAGAAAATTCAACAACTTATATTAATAGATCTAGTGTTATCCTATTATCCATGTGATTCATATGTTCTTTTAAAAAATACTTCTGTAAGAAATATGCCTTGTAAGGATAAAATTTTATTGTTCAAATAAACATACAGATGTACAAAATATAGTCATATGTTAGTACTAAGCAGATGTATAATTCTTCAGGTTAGAAGCTTTATTGGAAAGCCTCGAAGTTATCTCACGTTATATATAGTCAAATATTGACATAATGTAAAAGTTTAAATTCACTTTCTTCTTCTCACAGAACTGAAGAAAAAAAGTTGAAAACTCAATGGCCTGAACCTAAATAAATAGACAAATTGAACCCTTTTACCAACTACTTCTTCTAAATCTTGAAGTACACCAAAAGTAATTTAAGATTTTTCTGTAATGGAAGTAGATTTTATTTTCTAAATTTGGAGGTATGAATTTAAAGAATACAGGAATAAATTTAAAAATTCAAGATAGTAGCAATTAAAATCATCTATATGGTCATTATTTCTGAGTAGTTAATAAAGGAAGTTTTGTGGTATTGGTAATTATGGGAGCTGAGTAAGTAAAATTATTATAGTGCTACTTATTTTATCGATGATCAAACTAAAGCAATACTACATTTGAAGCTATAGGTTTGATATGTCAGCTATTTTTTGTAATACATTAAAACACATACATGACTCTCAAAATTTTTAGAAATCTTCCTATCACCTGAATCACCTTGATTGCCACCAGTTTCATTTGTGTCACATTCTGGGAAACACTAGGACATGTCTAGGACATCATTATCCAATAGAAATATAACACCAGCCACAGAATAATATTAAATTATTAGTATCCACATTCAGAAAAGCAAAAATTAACAGGTAAAATTAACTTTGATAATGTTGTATGTAATTGTATGTAATACCATATATTAAAATGCCATTTCAGCATATAGTCAAAATACATATTATAAATAAGCTATTTTACTTTTCTTAGTATTTAGCCTTTGAAATCTAATGTGTAGTTTCTACGTACAGCACATCTTACTTCTACAACCAGATACTTTAAAAATCATGGAAATTCTTCCATTAAAATTTAAAGTCTTGCTAGGCTCGGTGGCTCCACCTGTAATCCCGCACCTTTGGGAGGTTGAAGTGAGTGGATTGCCTGAGCCCGCAGGTTCGAGACCCACCTGAGCAGCGAGACCTCATCTCTACAATAAATCAAAAAATCAGCCGGGCATGGTAGCGCACGCCTGTAATTCTGGCTACTTGGAAGCCCGAGGCGGAAGGATCACCAGAGCCCAGCAGGTGAGGCTGCGGTGACCGGGAGCAGCCACTGCACTCCAGTCTGGGTGACAGAGTGAGAGTTCAACTCAAAAAAAAAAAAAATTTAAAGTCTTCAATTTAATCAAATTAAATTACAAATAAGGAAAGTGAACATTAATATCTACATTTTAAAAATCACAAAGGTATCTTTTATTTAATTATACATAAACAACATTGTCCTAGGATTTTTCTTCTTTGTTTTCTTATTTTATTTATTTTTAATTTTGGTAAAAAAATTGAACATAACATGAAATCAACCCTTTTAACAAACTTTTAGGTACACAGTACATTATTGTTAACTACAGGTACAATGTTGTAAAGCAGATCTCTAGAGCTTATTCATCTTGCTTGACTGAGACTTTATGCCTATTATTTAATAACTCCATATTTTCCCCTCCCTCCAGCCTCTGCATTACCATTCCACTCTTTGATTCTATGAATTTGTCTACATTAGATACCTCATATAAATTGAACCAACCTGTAATAGTCTGTACATAACTGGCTTATTTCACTTAGCATAATGTCCTCAAGATGCATCCATGTTGTCAAATATTGCAGAATTTCCTTGTTTTAAAATGCATACATACTTTGTACTCGTATGTATATATTACTTTGGAAAAGTTCATTTATCTGTTAATAAAAATTTAGGTTGTTTTCATATCTTGACTATTGTGAATAGTGCTGCAACAAACATAAGTGCTATTATCTCTTCAAGATCCTGATTTCAATTCTTTGGGATAAATACTCATAGTGGGATTGCTGGAATATAAGGCAGTTCTATTTTTTTTTTTTTTTTTAGAAATCTTCCTATTGTTTTTCATAACAGCTGCACCATTTTGCATTCTTACCAACAGTGTGCAAGAGTTCCAGTTTTTTCACACTCTTGCTAACACTTGTCTTTTATTTTTTGATAGTAGCCATTCTCACAGGTTTGAGGGGATAATGTATTGTGGTGTTGATTTGCATTTCCTTGAGGAATAGTGACATTAAGCATTTTTTTATATACATAGGACCCCCCCCAAAACACGAAATTATTTTTGGAGGTTGGGCCCCTTGTAGTACCAGCTTCCCCCACTAAGTAAGTGCTCTAGGAACCCATTGGCATAAGTATACTGGCTAGCATTGTTGTGAGAGGCAGCATTTGGCTTCAGTGAATTTTTGTTTGCTTGTTTTTGAGATTCAATTTGTTTGCCCATGTCATGGTGAGTGATTTACAAGTGCACTTGACGAGTATTCTGCAGTTTTTGACCAAAAACAGCATGACACCCATGGCACTCTCCCTATTCATCCGATCTTACCCTGAGTGACTTTTTTTGTTTCCCTGAATGAAAAGAATTCTTAAAAGGAAACGTTTTGCTGATGTGAAAGAGGTGAAACAAAAAATGGCAAAAGCACTAAAAGGTATCAAAATTAATGAGTTCTGAAATCGTTTTGAGCAGTGGGAAGAGTGTCTCTCTGCTTATATTGCATACGAAAAGTATGTTGAAAGTGACTAAAGTTTAAACATGAAAGAATAAATAGTCTTTTTTTTTTTGAGTCAGAATCTCACTCCACAACCAAGTTGGAACACAGCGGCATGCACACAGCTACGCAGCCTCAACCTACTGGCTCAGTTAGATCCTTCTGCCACAGCTTTCCAAGTAGCTGGAACTAAAGGCATGTGCCATTGCACCCAGCTAATTTTTTGATTTATTGTAGAGGTGTCCCCAAGTTGCTTACATTGATCTCAAACCCCTGCTCTCAGGCAATCCTCTGACCTTGGCCTCCCAGGTTGCTGGGGTTACAAGCATAAGCCACCGCACTTGACCTATTCAAGAGCTTAGGCAATTTTTAAACTTGAGGTGTTTATTGTTTTTTATTAATAATGAGTTATATCAGTTTGTTATATATAAGCAATTACCCCTTTAACAGATATATGGTTTGCAAATACTTTCTCCCATTCCATAGATTGTCTTTTTACTTTGTTGATTGGTTGATTGTTTTTTTTTCATTGTCCAAAAGCTTTGTAGTTAGATATGGTTCCACTTATTCATTTTTGCTACCTGTGCTTTTGTTTTTGAATTCATGAAATTATTGCCAAGACCAATGTTGTGAAGCTTTTTCCTGTGTTTATTCTAGGAGTTTACATGTGAAAAACCCAGATAACATTATATTCAAAGATACAATGACCATTCGTATACCTAACCCTGAATTGTACCTATCTTTAAAATAAAAATTTAAAAAAACCTGAAATGTATTTCTGTAAGATCAGGAACAAGGCAAGGATACTGACACTTGCCACTTCTATTCAATGTGGTACTAGAAGTTCTAGCCAAAGCAATTGCAATTACATAAGAAAAAGAATAAAATACATCCAAATCAGAAAGAAAGAAGTAAAATTGTCCCTATTTGAAGAAGACATACTCTTGTATGTAAAGTCCCAAAGACACCATAAAATAAACAGCTAGAATAAACCAATTTGGTAAAGTTGCAAAATACAAAGTCAACATATACAAATCAGCTGCACTTCAAAACACTACCAATGAACTACTTATCTTTAAAGGAAATTAAAAAAAAAAACCAACAATATAATTTACAGTAGCACCAAAAAGAATGAAATGACCAGGAATAAATTTCCCTAAAAAGGTGAAAACCTGTATATTGACAATTACAAATTATTAGGGGAAAAATTTAAATGAGGAAACAAATAAATGAAAATACATTCCATATTCGTGAATTGGAATACTTAATATTGTTAAAATGTTTATATTATCCAAAGTGATACACAGATTTAATGAAATCCCTACCAAAATCAAAATGACATTTTTATAGAAATATAAAAAAAAATCCTCAATGCATATGAAATCAAAACAGAACAGCCTTGAGAAAGAAAAACAAAGTTGAAGGCATCACACTTTCTGATTTCAAAATATATGGCAAAACTACAGTAATCTAAATGGTATGGCACTGGCTAAAAACAGATGTACAGACCAATGGAACAGAATAGAGAACTCGAAAATAAATCCACACATATATGGTCAATGATCGTTGACAAGGGTGCCAAGAATATGCAATGTGAAAAGAATGTCTCTTCAACAAATTATGTTGGGGAAATTGGATATCCAAATGCAAAAACAAACACAAAAATTGAACCCTTATCTTATACCATTCAAAAAATCAACTCAAAATACATTATCAACTTTATGTAAGTCTCAAAGTTTGTTTTTTGCTCCTTGACTTGCTAGTCATGCCCTGTTATCAAGTCTCCTTGGGTATTCTGGCAATATCCAAAGCATGTATCATGTTTATAAACATTCTTATTCTCTGACTTCTTCAGCAATGCCTACTGTGAAATCACTTGGGAAGGAGGATGCATAATGAGACCACTTCACTTCTCTCCAGAGTACCATAGTTTTACCCACTGCCCAAACAAGTATGGCAGTTCTTGGCATGCCAAGTATGTTCCTGTGGCGGCCAGGGGTAGGAATATATTGTGCAGCAAGGCCCTCTTTCCTAACCCAGATCCAAATCACACTATGTCCTAAAAGTTTGTCTCCCAAGAAAACAACTCATCAATTTTTCACTCTGATCTTTTTTTATCTTTAGGGAGTTTTGGAGCCAGCTTCAGGTCTGTGTGGGATGGACACAATATGTCCCTAGGTCCCATTACACTCAAACCTTTTTCTCTTTTTCATCGAAAGACAAATTTCCAAAAATAGATTTCATTGAGAAGTAGGAATGGGAAGCTTGACTACCTTTAAGCTACATTTCTTCCAGGAATTAACTGTGATCACACAGTTCTGAAATCTCTCTTACCTTAGAGTCTTTTTTTTTTTTTTTAAGTTGGAGTCTCACTCTGTCACCCAGACTGGATTGCAGTAGCTGCTCCCGGCCACCGCAGCCTCGACCTGCTGGGCTCCGGCGATCCTTCCGCCTCAGCCTTCCAAGTAGCTGGAACTACAGGTGCCCGCCACTACGCCCGGCTGATTTTTGATTTATTGTAGAGATGAGGTCTCGCCAAGTTGCCCAGGCAGGTCTCGAACCCGTGGGCTCAGACAATTCACTCACCTCAGCCTCCCAAAGGAGCGGGATTACAGGCTGAGCCACCGAGCCTGGCTAGCGTCATCTTTTTCATTCCCAAATTCAGCCACTTGTCACCTCATATTGAGCTAATTGCAACTAGTTAGCTGCAAATAACATCCTACTTAGTATCTGGACTGATAAAGTACTTAATATAATTTTATATATAAAATTTAATGTCTATTGATAAAAATCTACAAATTGGCATCTGTTGATGAAATGGAAGTCAAATGACATTTTTATAGATAGGTAATTTGGTAGGTAAAAAGATCACTGCAGTTTGGTTCATCCAGGCAGAGAGATTTTGCTTCCCACAGGGGTGAAAATCTCAAATAATTATTTGCTTTGTTGTTATTCTATCCTTACCTGAAGTGATGTTGGATTGTTCTATATCTCAATGGAAGGAAATTATCCTACTATATTATGCTGATTTCATTAAATATTGAAAATAAAATGGCAATATTTTCTTTTGGAAATTCCAATGGAATTGTTTCCTGTCCATTGGAACTAGTAAAAATGAAACATTGCTAGAGAAAACTCAGAGTACAATAAGTAATAGTAATATAGTAACACATAGTATTGAGAAAATGCATGTCTTTTTCTTTCTCTGTCATCAATTAAACACTTCTGTTGATTTCATTAAATTGACCTAGGTTTATTATTATTTAAATTCCCACATTTTAGACAATGTGTTATGTGATTAAATATTACAAGACAATTAAGTTCATTTCTCAAGGAGATTATAGTCAAAAGTAAAATACATTTTTATGCAAATTACTGGTTTAGTTATCTCTTAATGCTAAATCTTGTTGTGACAAAATACCTCTCATAGATGAGTCTGTAGTCAGTTTAGTGCATGGGCTCTGGAGTCAGACTGGCTGAGTTTAAACCTAACTACCATGATTACTAACTGCAAGATCTCATATTGTTTTCACATCTATAAAATGTGATAATAAAATTATCTCAAAATAAATTTCACAAATGAAAATTAAATGAACAAATTTTAAACTGATGTTATTATGACTGGAAAGAGAAAGTCTACCTAAACACTGAGAGATATAAGTTAAAACAGATAGATGTTTAGGTAAAGTAAAAGAGTTTGAAAGGAAACCACTTAAAATGAGTATCTCTGGAAAATATATGAGGTGACCAACACCTGAGTGCTCTAAAATGTGACGTAAAAACCTGGCATTTTATTGGAACTTAATACATTTGTCTTATAATTTACTATATATGAATATTGAAGACAGTATTTCAAAAAACTCCTTATCAATGTCTTAAGGCATCATAAATCTTTTTTAGAGATTGAATCTGGAAAATTATTTACATTTACTAGATTATAGACTTTGGTTGTAATAAATTCACTATCAGGAAAGAAAAAAGTTATCAAGGAAGAAAACAAAATTTTATAAAACCTTCATGGAAATGTTTGCAGACCAAAATTCTATAGGTTTAGATACAAGTAATTCATTTTATTTTCTATCCAAGATGTTTTGTGTTTTATCTCTTTTCTTCATCCACCTCACCTTTTTTATTATAACAGTGTTTCATGAGAGAATGTTTTGTTATGATAATTTTAAATGTATTATATCATTGTCAGTGATTTTAATGAACATTTTGCTATTTTACAATAGTTGTATGAGTTTGAGAGCCTAAAATTGGAAGATAATAGTTAGCTTCTTTGTAAGATCAAGTCATCTATCTATCTATCTATCTATCTATCTATCTATCTATCTATCTATCTATCTATCCATCCATCACAAAGCAATAAAGTTAGTCAATACTTGCTTCAATGTGCCCCTTGGTGCCAGGGAGATTTGAGACAATTTGACAGAACAGTTTCCTCATTCAAAATACATCCTACTTTTTTTTTTTTTTTTGAGTTGGAGTCTCACTCTGTCGCCCAGACTGGAGTGCAGTGGCCGCTCCCGGCCACCGCAGCTTCGACCTGCTGGGCTCCGGTGATCCTTCCGCCTCAGTCCGGCTGATTTTTTGATTTATTGTAGAGATGAGATCTTGCTGCCCAGGTGGGTCTCGAACCCGCAGGCCCAGGCGGGTCTCGAACCTGCGGGCTCAGGCAATCCACTCACCTCAGCCTCCCAAAGGCGTGGGATTACAGGCTGAGCCACTGAGCCCGGCACATCCGACTTTAAAAAAGACCACAGACCCATAATTTTAAGAATAAAAGGTGCCGTTTATAAAGACTGCATTATAAGAAGAGAGGGATCATTCACCAGCTAGAAACTTGAGAACACCACAGTCCCATTATTTAGTATAGCAAATGCAAGCCTTCTTTTGTACATAAGTACCATTAAAGCATGCTCCACAGGGGGTGTAATGGGCTCAGTACTCTCAGGGAAAAAAGGAGAAGACCCATGACTCCCTGGTGAGAAGTGGAACTCTCATAGCATTCAGCAGGGGTAAGAAAAGTGGACCTCTTCAAAGTTGACTAATTTATAATTTACTTTAATTATCAGTTTAACTGTAGTTGAAAGAAGTAGAATAATATTTTTATTAAAACAACTAGAATGCTCACAGGAGTCACAGAATTTGGTCAGGGGACTAACTTCGAACTCCGAAGATCTCCAAAGATGATCTATAAAGTGGTCAATTTTTATCCAGGGGAACAAAATATTAAGTGTCTTTTTGTTAGTTGCATTTTTAAACTTTAGAATATGTGGCATGAATTTCTCTAGATAATCAAAGCTGCCCTGATGTAAGCTGCACATTCAATGACATATTGATGAAGAAAAACCATCAGTTGCTCACACACACTTTTAATGAAAATGTCCAATACAAGTAGGTCCTACTATAAGGACTCCAGTCTACTTGTAATTTCCTTAAAGTAAATTTACTCTGGCACTGACGTCAAAAATACAGCTCTATCAATGTCACCTTTATGTCAGCAAACAGATTAAATGCTTCTAATATCCAGCATAATAACATTCTGTATGGTCTAGATCACATTTGTGATAGTATATTTGATACAGTTGTAAACCTTGAAAGAATATGCCTGCCTAAGAGAATAGCTCTTTTCTAGTCTTAAACACATTACAGTTGCCAGTGTAAATCACTTGTCAGTCTATGGCAAATGTAACAGTGTTTTAATCTGAAAAGAGGGGAGAAATAAAGTACAGATAATCTTTTTGGCCATTTTCTTGGCACCATCATACATCGGAGACTGACAGGTCCTTCACTTGAGTGACAGGTGTCCTTTGAAATGCCTGTGAATCAGTATCTGTACAGACTGTTGAAATGCATATTTCCATCCTTATCGTAAAGGAATGGATGGGCAAGATAGGTGCTGTTAACATTGCAAATAGCTCCAGAATTATTCATTGTCAGCTCCAGGCAAAGAATAGGGGAAAGTTTTATTATTCACCAAGCACAATAGCAGGATGCTTAATGATTCTCAGTTACCTTGGCAGAATTGTCTGTCGGCTTCAGGCTCTAGCAGTGGGTGACACAGGTCTGGCCAAGTGTTAGAGCAAGATCATACATTCTGGTCCCATTTTAATTTCTAATACATTAATCTTTCCCTCCCAGATGCACAATGAATATTCCATAGACTCTTGTTTGTCAGAAGCTGTCTGGCTTTCATCTATTCAGGTGGTTTCATTGACTGTGAAAGCGTGCTTCAAAGGCCTGATCAGTCAATGACAACTGTCTCACAATAGCATTGAGTAATGCTTTCCTTTTTTCTTTTCAGGCATCTGATAGACAACTTTGACACCTGATCTCTGGGGACCTTATGGAGTCACTCAGAGTTCTTAAGAGACTTCTCTTACTTTATCATTCCAGAAAGAATTGTCACAGGTGAATGTATCGCACTTTCTCAGGAGCTGAACCTGACCCTCGAATCCATCTCATTTGCACTGCAGGTTTCACAATGAATTAAAATGGATTAAGTTGGCTTAGTGCTGTTTTACAAGCAAGCGGAAAGCACTGCACCGTTCATTTTTAATTTTAATCCTTTGTCTTAGCCTGCTAATTACTATTGTTTTAAGTTCATTATCCTGGCGTGCACATTGTTACTAGTTGGATGGTAATGCTTGTAAGCAGTGTCCTTACTTTTGCAGGTACTGACCCTTCAATTGTCGAATTAGTCCATGTCATTGCTGAACAGCCAATTCTGTAATCTACAATTCTCTCTTTAAAATTTTATTCCTCTCTGTCTCTAATTAATTAAGCAATAACCCCATTGAAGCATCTTATGCATAGACTCAAGTTCAAAAGCATTATAAAGGAGAAAAAGAAACTGAAATTGGATATGTGATTTCTCAGGTTTCTTTGACAATCTTGGGTCAGAGGAATTATAGGGTACTACATATTTGGTCTGTAAAGCTTGCAAAATATGACCATAAAAAGCAATCTGAGCTTTATTTTCATCTTATCGCAATTTTTTTCAAAGTCTCCATTAAGTGTGATGCCGATGCTACAATACTACAGTGGAGAACAGAACACAAAGAAGAAAAGGCATTGCTGATAAATGATATGAAAAGATGAACCAGTCATAGGATTTGAGAAACTCACTTCTAGTACAGATCGAAGTGTCTAATATAATTTTACATTTCGATGAAACAATTATCTCCACAGTGTTTCACAGAGTTCAGCCAGCTCTCTGAACATTTTCTGTGAAGGAAATTTCACAACTTCACAATTACAAAGTTCTGATTATTACAAAGTTTATTTTACTATTAATTGCAATCTACTTTTCAACTTTCATTTACTGATTACAGTTCTCTGTTCTGGAGCTGCACAAGCATATATACACTCCACTGCTTTTGCTATTTGACTGCGCCTCAATTATTGAAAGCATATTTATTACCTAAGTAGTAAAATTGTGAGAACTTTTTATAATCTTAGTCTCTCCTGCATATTCTTCCCTTGGTCTTCTTCAATGTACAATTTCCTGCCAGAAATTTTTAAAAATTTGGAAAATAGTCCATCATCCATGAAGACCAATAAATCCAACCAAAACAAAAGCACCAATTGTATCATCCTACATGGATCTCAAATCACTTCTCTTGCTTTCCTTCCTAATCACAGCAGAAGTATCCCTAATTCCATGGACTCATTTTCTCCCCTCTTTGTCCAAAGACCTTACACCTGCAGTTATCCATAGTCTCTTCTATACCTGTAATTTTCTGTCTTTAGCAAGAGCAGTTTAATAAGAAATCAACAGTGTCATTCTCCATTTAAAAGTACTCCTCACCTTGATAATAAATCTTCCTCTATCTTCTGCCCTGCTTTTGTCGTCTTTTTCAGAGAAAATTAGTATAACATTTTCAGCACTCAATGGCTCCACTTCTCTCGCCCTTCAGACTTCATTGAGGTTTTTGTCACACTGATCTCCAAAAATGTTGTTGTCATTGAGCTCCCTATTTTCAAAATCATTATTTTTTTCTTTATTTTTCTCATTTACTCAATCCCTCAGGAATTTTTGACAGAGTTGGTTATCTTCTCTCCTTGAAACACTTTCTTCTCTTAACTGCAGTTATACCATGACATCCTGGTTTACCTCAATTATCACTGGTGACTTCCTAGTTTTCTTTGCTGGCTTCTTTTTATCATTCTGACTTTTATATTTAAGATCCCTGGTCCTTGTTGTCTAACTACATCTTACATGATCATATTTGATCACACAGCATTGTCACATCCATAGATTAATGTGTCCCTAAATTATTCCTCCAACACTGCACACCCCTGAGAGATTTAGACTCATATATCCTCTTCCCCACTTAACATCTTCCCTAAGTTTTGTAACAGGCATTTAATTGCTTCATGTTTAAAATGAAACATTTCCCATAGTGATTGAATAGATAATTGGATCAATCTCTTTTCTTACCCAAACCCAGATAGTTAAAAGTAGAGACAATGTATTATTTAAGTCTTCTGAAAAGCAACAAAAATCTTTCAAGACAATAAGTGATTATCAAGTCAAAAATGGAGATAAAGTTAAAATTGAAAAAGGCAAATGAGCACCCTGAGCATCGTAGCTGTTACAATATGAGAACAGCAATCAAAACCCAAGACCCATAAAGATTTGGAAATAATATGAAAAACTCTCCCAACAAGGGTCTAGGATACCAAGAACGTCATTGTTTAGAGAGAGGGTAAAATAGAAGGCTACAAGCCCTCACTTGAGATTCCATCATGGTTTTAAAGTTGACTGGATTATCTAGGGGTAGCTTCTGGTCTTAGATGTACGTTACGTTGATTCTTGATTGTTATTACCTCTAGGATCCTGAAAAGAGCTAAATAAGTGACCAACATAGGAGGTCCCCCCCCAAAAAAAGCACTTGGATTTTAGTAAGATTGAAATTGTCTGTAAAGGAAGACAACTGCAGAATGAGAAGAGAGATGGGGAGAAGTTTATTTGGAAGAAGAGAGAAAATATTTTAGTGAAAGAAATACATGAAATTCTTACTTGGGAACAAAGAAATCTAAATTATATGGAAACTTGGGTTATGCAGAAGAAGAAACTACAATATTTGAAAGGCAAGGAAAACCTACAGGAAAGTTACTACTTTAAAGGAAAAGTGGGACACAATTGGAAATGAGCAGCAAGGAAACAAAGGGATCATACTAACCGATAATTGATAGCAATGTAAATACTTTCTCCATGTCAGCTCAACTGGAAGCCCTTCCTGCATGCCCATGCTTAATTTTCATAAAAGCCTTAGATATAAGGATTTTGTTTAACTCCATTTTAAAATTAAGGAAGTAGAAGTTTAGAATTTTTTTTTAACTTTTGCAGGGAAACCATTTAATGATAGAAGCAAGACTCTGATCCTCATCTTTTTTATTCTAAAATGCATTTTCTAACTCATTACACCTTACTGACCATTTGCTATAATACTTGCTCTTCAACCTAAATCTAGGGTGTGGAAGTTCCCCAACAAGACCCTGAAGGTTTTCACAGGTCTCTTTAAAAACTTTTTTGTTGCTTCTCTCTTCTCTCTTCTGTCTTCTCTCTCTCTCTCTGTCTCTCTCTCTGTGTGTGTGTACACGAACACCAGTGCTTCTATTTGTAATAACACGTTGAATTTACAGGACACGAGGTTTCCTTGGCAGGCAGCCATCTATTCTCACCTTCTCAAGCTTGTGGCTACAACAGTTGGCATTCTACTTTCCCGCCTGTTCTTCTTAGACATTTCTTCCATCTGATTAGTCATTTAAAATCCCCCTGCCGTGTTTGCTGATCTTCACCTGTTTGTTGCTTTTCCTGTGTTTATAGGTTAAAATGCTATGTTGGTGCAAGCTTAAAAAGCTTAACAATCATTTGAACTAAGCATATGGCAAAGCATAGTTTGAAAATTGAATAGCCCAATGATGTGCCTGCCTTAAAAGAAGGAGAAAATTTCAATGGGTTTAATCTGTAGACTAAGAGACCCAACATTAAAAAGTTAAAGCCCAATTACAGTAATTGCTTAAAAATGGCTTTAATAAAAATTTCTTTCAATTTTCTAGCTGCAATCTCAGTGAATAATTGAATTCTGTCAAATCTCAGAATAAATTTGGTTATTACTGTTAGCAATGACATTTTTAAACAATGTATCTCAGAGTCTTGGGAAGGCAATTTACTTGTGACTTCTAAATTATAAGATGAACCAGATCTCCTAGATTCCTTAAACTCTGAGAATCAACAGACTCTGAGAATCAAGAGAACAGTAAGGACTAAATTTTAGGCTACTCAATTTATTAAAAATCACCCAAGAGTGATTAGTAAGTACTCAATACATTTTACACTCATGTAGCACATAATGACATTTTGGTCAATGATGGACCGCATATATGATGGTGGTCCCATAAGATTATAATGAATCCAAAAATTTCCTGTGACCTAGTGATGCTATAGCCTTTGTGCATGGTCGTGGGCTTATTCATGTTTGTGGTGATACTGGTGTAAACAAACCTACTGCACTGTCAGTTGTATAAAAGTATAGCACATTGATATAATTTGGATTCTTGTTCCTTCCAAATTTTATGTGAACGTAATCAGCAGTAGAAAGTGATGGGATCATGAGGGAAAATGCCTCATGAATCGATTGGTGCCATTCTCATGGTAATGAGTTCTTGCTCAGTTAGTGCACAAGAGAACTGGTTATTTAAAAGAGCCTATAGCTTAGATGTGTAGTAGGTTACACCAGCTAGGTTTGTGTAAGTACACCTTAAGATGTTTCTACAATGACAAAATCGTCTAAAGACACATTTTTCAGAACATAACCCTATCATTAAGAAATCTATAACTATAATAGAATAAAATAATGCTAACCTGTTTGAAGTGAAAGTAATCAACTTTCACTTATCATGATAGTTTTATTGGATAAAACTAGACTGACGTTAAAGAATATAGCTGACATGGTTTGAATGTATCCTCCAAAAACTGTGTTGGAAAGTTAATCCCCAGTGCAACAGAGTTGAAAGGTGGGGCCTAATGGGAGTTGTTTAGGTCATGAGGGCTCCACATTGGATTAATGCCAATTATAAAAGGGGTTGAGTCTGTGAATTCAATCTCTTGCTCTCTCTTACCTGCTCTTTGCCTTTTCACCATGGTATGATGCAGCAAGAAGGCCTTTACAAGAACCAGCTCCCTAGTCTTGGACTTTCCAAGCTCCAGAACAGTGAGTCAATAAATTTCTGGTCACTATAAATTACCCAGTTTTTGATATTCTGCTATAGCAACACAAAATGGACTAAGACAATAGCACTTTTTTGTTTTGTTGCTAATTGGTATTCTCTTAGATTATCATTTTTAAAGCAAATTCCTAAGCACATCATAGGGTCTTTTCTCTTTCTACATAACTTACCAAAACATGACCTTAAAACTAACATATGGCTCTCATTTCAGCCCTCAATAGCAAACTATCCCCCTTAACTACAAAATTCATATTCTTAGCCAGAAAAATTGGGTCAACATTTTTCTAGGTCCTTGCTTTCACTTCCATTTTTTGCTTTGTGATAAGACCACTTCTTACCAATGCCATTTACTTACTTTATTATTAACTTCCCACAAACTTTGGTGACTTTAGCATCAGAATCAAAGTAGTTTTTTTCTTTTTTCTTTTTTTTTTATTTTAGAGTTTTTTCTAGCATTTAGAAGACTCCAAAAATATTTGTGGGGTTACCATTTTAAAAATCACAATTCTTTATTTTACAACTCAAATAGTCATTTTTTAAATATTCCACTTTGGCAATTTGTATCCATAGCTACATCTTAGATCCTTGCCTCAGTGAGGACAAATTTACTTCTGAAATCTTAAACTCGTAGCTCTGTCTCTAACACCCACTGCATCTTCCTTTTATCTTTACTTCCTCCTCATTTCCTTTCTGTTGCTTCACCTTTTGTTTTATTAGTATTAATATAATTATCCACTTTTTACTATGGATTGTTTTCTAAACATATCATGTAACAGATAAATATTTTAGCAAACTTAAATGAAATAACTTCTCTGCTCATACGAAATCCTATAGATGTCAGGTTCACTCATTTCTCACATTTAGTTTTTCCAGAAAGTATAGGCAGATTATGTATTTATGATTTGTTGTCTGATACATCAATGTTATTTTTAAAAATCTATATTGTTTTTATCTTCCGACCCTTTGAAACTGCCTATGCATTTTTTTTTGTGCAGTATATATTGATTTCTGCTCCTCTTACTTAACTGAAATCCATCTCCCCCAAATCACCAATGGCATAATTGACATGGATGGGCCTTATATTATTAGACTTCAGTCTACACATTTAGTGAAGTCAATCACTCTTTCTATATTAAGCTTTTTTCCTGATTTTAACTCCCACAATGCCACACTTTCCATGTGTCTTTCTTACCTCCTTTGCTTTTCTATCTTTTTTTTTCCTGCACTTAGTTTGTTCAATTTCCGTTTAAATATTGATGTTCCAAACAGCATACCACTGACTCTCCTTTCTTCTCATTTTACACTTTCTTGGGAGTTTTGGCCTAAATGCTTAATTTTAATAACTGTTACTATTTGTATGCTAAAGATTTTCCCACATGCCTGACTTCTTTCTTGAAGACAAACGCCTACTTCTACCATATGTTTTAGAGGCATTTTAAACTTAGCTTGTAAAACATCAAAATCATTTGCCTACCTCCTCCCATCTCCTCTCTGTTATAAACCCCTAAACCTTATCCTCTTTTTAATATTCCTCAAATCGGAGATTAGTAGTACCACCTCCTCAATCTACAAACCAGAATGGGAGAAAACTTCTCTACTTGGTACCTTGTTACCACATTCTCTCCTTTCTTCCTCTTATAGACCTTCTCTATCTTCCTCCACCATCATTGGTTTCATCAAAGAGCTTTTATTTTCTCTGTAAATTGCTGCAGTAGCTTTCCCTAACTTATTTCATCTTTGCTAATATACACTCTCCACTGCTGTCATCTCATTTTGGTGTATTCCTGTGATTAAAATCCTCTAATGCTTCCCTATTGGTTGGATAAAGACCAAATACATAAAGACATATGTTAAAGCCTTCAAAAGTCTGCAACTTTCCCTTCACTTACTTTCACATTACTGATATTCAAGTCATATTAGCTCCAATCCTTTCCTTTTTTTGTATGACACTCTCTCACTGCCATCAGGTTCTTCCATCTTTCCTCTCTTTTCTATCTGAAAAGCTTCTGCTAATCTTTCCAAGACCTACAAAAGTTATATCTTTTGAGTAACCGGCTGCTTGCTGTTATAACTTTGTGTACCTATCTTTATTATAATTCTTATCATTGTAACTACCTCCTTTTTTCAGGAACAATTTCTTGAGAAAGTGAATTGTGGTCTTCATGTCAGTCATAAGAATTTCAAATTATGGATATCAAATATGTGCTCAATTAACACTTATTGCATATACAGTTGAATAAAATTATAAAAGTCGGGTGAACCTAATATATGCCATTTATCCTTTTTAATTATTTTATTTTATTTTTTATATTTTATTTTAAAGATGTGGAGTGCAACACAGGAGTAGGTATACAAGTGGACATCGTACAGGTAAAGTTTGAACCTCCCTTTGGTCCCCACTTTGCCAAGTTTGAGATCAGGTACCCTCAGCTTTATAGTTATGAAATTCCTAAGAAAATTATATGCCTAATACAGAGGAATCCAACAATAACTTGATTGTTTTGCCTTTCACACCCAATGTCTCAATTTTCTAATGTTTCTACTCCATTTAGATGTAATAATTTACAACTTGTACTGGGTGAAAAAGTATAGAAGAAAAATAGACATAAATTATTCAGATATAAGACTATTCCTTTTAGAAATTAACATAAATTAAATTGAAAATCTAGTAGAAGAAAATGAGATACTTCATGCTTGAAAAGGAAACAGTTTACCTAAACACCTTTATCTATTGTAGGTTATCATACTAGTTCTTTTTCAGAAATATGAAAAGGTTCAAGAAAGATTAGCTTATTAATTAGTGTAGATTTCACTCACAGTTCCTAAAGATTGTTGTCATCATATCTTGGCTTAAAACTCTCATTCATTCATTATAGTCAGCAGGGCCTGCTAGTGAACAATTTCAGCAAGTACATTTAGTCAAATCTTCTTTATTATAGTCTTCAACCATATTTTCATAAAAGAGTTCTAGTGGAAGTGCAGAATTTTAGTGTGTTTTATTTTGGGAGTGTGTGCCAATGCAGGATACAGGCAATCTTATTTTTGCAGGTGATGTTGACACACATCTGCTCAAGTACATTAACGTTTCCATCCCAACTGAGTCTGTTGGCAGAAACAAGTTCACTCTTCTTTGTGAATAAAAAACTATGGAGGGGATATTGAAAGGGAATAAGCATTTTACAATTTGTCAAGATATGCATTCCAGCACTTATTAAAAAAATAAGTACTGAGTCCAACTTGAGCTAATAAGCTAATGACTGCTTATCCTTTACTATTAAGCTTCAAGGGAGCTCCTAACTAAATGAGCCAATTATTATATTGCCATGTATTTTTTATTCCTTCCTGTTAAATCATGCATTTGGTGTTATATAGAAATTTTATGCTTATTAAAAAATATCCAGTATGTATGAGCTTGTGAAAGGAAACTTCACTCAGATTTTTAAAAAGCAAATGAAAACCTCCAAATCTAACTGGTGCCATATGGTATACTCAGAAACACTTGTAAAAGGAAAGTAAACCTTGAATATATTAATGATTTCTTACTGAAAGGAAAAAAAACACTTCTTTTTCATCTTTGCATCTGAAATACTTCTGAATAGGGCATCATGGAACACTTGGCTTTTCAAAAAAGTGAATTCAGTAGCATAAATCTTGTATTGGTCTTATTATTATTATTATGCTTATAAATATCCCATGGTTTTGAACAAAACAAAATATTGACATTATGTCTTAATACTGTTCTAGAGACATAAAAGATGTCTTACCTGGTTTTTCGCTTACATTTTTTCATTCTGTCTCACAAAAACCTTTTTCATCCAACCTTAATGTCAAGACACAAGCACAACCAACCAGTTGTGACATGAACTAATGTACTTCTAGAAAAGTGAGTCCCAATTCCACAGTCACTCATTTTTTTGCCTCCACAGGAGGGTTTTTACTCTTAATTTATACTAATATAGAAAGCATCTACTGAAGAGCTTGGATTGATATTTTTTACCTTCTCTCAAAATGCAAATGTGAACCATGCAGAAAGCAATGGAAAGCAAAAACTTGTTAGGTTAATGGAGAGCACCTGTATCTCTATACTCTTTTCTCTCCATGAGATTGTCAGTTAAGCTGTCCTATTATTTTAAAAATATCAAGAGAGTCCTTTAATTTCCAGTGTATTGAATACTGTATCTATTATTACACATAACTTTTAACTTTTTCATGTATCAATTAACACACCTTATTTGTTGAGAGATGGAATTATATTTTCCTATAAAGTTAAAAAAAAATGTGTGGGAGTGGATTATTTTTCTTGCACTACTGTATGTTGAGAATTGTTTGACTAGGGCATGTAGACTTCATGGTGGGATAGACTCAAATTCTGACAAAGGTCCAAGAATAAACAGCAGCTCACCATTCCATTTTATGTAAAGGTGTGTGCATTAAAATTATACTTTCTTTCATTTTTTCCAGGAACTTCTTTTTCATTCATGACCCATGTGAAAATGTGTTTTCCAATACTATGTGGGTTCTTTCCCAGGTAATTGCTGAAGAGGCAATCAATATCTATCACATTCCTAAGATAATTCTAAGTATCTCAGTGAGTCTCTACTGTTCACTACATTGGAAATAAAATATTTTTGCCTTGATATTTCTTTAGTTAGCAACATGATTTGACTTTCAAGAAGTTGCTTTATATTTAACACACTTATTTTTCAGATATCAAGAAGATATGGAATTCTTTTCTTTTTTGAGTTGGAGTCTCACTCGGTGGCCCAGACTGGAGTGCAGTGGCCGCTCCCGGCGACCGAAGCCTCGACCTGCTGGGCTCCGGCGATCCTTCCGCCTCAGCCTTCCGAGTAGCCGGAATTTACCACGCCTGGCTGATTTTTTGATTTATTGTAGAGATAAGGTCTCGCTGCCCAGGCAGGTCTCGAACCCGCGGGCTCAGGCAATCCACTAACCTCAGCCTCCCAAAGGCGCGGGATTACAGGCTGAGCCACCCAGGCTGGCTAGAAATGGAATTCTTAAGGTGATAAACCAGATGGCATTGAAGAATATGCTTAATTTTGAACTAAACAATTGTTGCTTATTAAGCAATAGAAGTTAAGTAGCATTTATTTAATTCGTTTAATCAGCTGTGTGCCTCCAGAGTGGGACTCTATAACTTTAAATGTATGCATGGTTTAATATACCTGAAAATGAAATAAAAAATGGCAATTGAGAAGAGTACTTCTCTTCAAAAATAAGTGCTGTTCAAAAAGTATTGCAATACGTTGAAATTGTTATAGTACATTGTATAAGGATCATAGAAAAACTAATAATTATACTGGTGATCTTGAGGAAAAACATTATATTTCTTTAATCAGAATATGGTTTAGTTATCTATGTATAACCTGACACCTAGTTATACCTACAGAAATAGCAACTATTCAATATTTAGTCATCTAGTAGCTCACAGTGTTTGCTCATGAGACCACAAAGAGCAAAGATACCTAGAAGTTAAAGCTATTCTCCTGGTAAAAGTCTGGAACCCCACTTTGGAATTGTGACCCAAAACTTAGCTTATATTGCAAAATATGTAAAATAATACACAGCTATGTAAAAAAATAAAACGGAATATTTTCAGCAAAAATACACTAACAATAGCTAAAGCCTCTAAACTCTGGAAAGTACTTGGCAGCAACTTATAGGGCTTCACCAGGGGAGAAATTGCAGGGCCAGAGAAGACGGAAGATGCTCATCACTTATGAAACATTCTCTATATTGTCATTCAGATCCCACTGCATTATTAATCAAATGTTAAACAGAGAAAGAGAGTAGGGATTTCATGTTGTGTGGGAGAGGCAAAAACTCATGGGAAAAGAGATTGGTTAAGCACTGGTGTTCAATAAGATTTCTAAATTCATGAGGTGTTTTCTCACAGCTCTCTAACTTCATAGAATTTGTAGGCAAATCAGAAAACAGAATTGGAATCTTTCCATGGCAGAAATGGGGCTATCAAATATCAAACCCTTAAAAATAAAAATGTCATTTGAATTTTCTGGAAAATCACTAATGAGTAAAAGGTGCATCTTTCTCACTATTGTTGAAGAAAATAGAAAGAAAGAGGGAAAGTTTTAAAAGGAGACACATGTAACCAAGTCAACGAGAAAAATGGAAAAGCAGAGCAGAGGGAAGCTCATTTTAATATGATAAAAGCCATTTGACAGGGGTTTGGCAATGAATTAATTTGTGACTATAGAGGTGTATTTTGCCATTACCAAATAGAATTCCCAGGGATGTATGAGTTCACACCTGCTTGCACAGGAGGCTTTAACTCTTTATTCATAGGTAAATTCATGTTGAAATATGTGAAAAGAAGTGGTGTGACTTTTCAAAAGTTCACTTGTTTCTAATATTTGACTTACATATTAAGTTGGAGGGCCTTTAAAAATCTTCATGGGAATGTTGGAAGATAAAGTTAAAGTGATTTGTAATAAATAAGAGTCTATTCTCTCCTCTCCATTGGTCATTTTAATTTTGTGGCATTTCTTTCATTTCCAGTGCTTTTACATATGTATAAGTACATGTGAAGACAAAGTTTTTGTTACATAAAAAGAATTATGTTATATGCATTATTACAGATTCTGGATATTAAAGAAACAGTTTGGCATCCATTAGCCCCAGCATATTTTGTGTTTTTCATGTCACAAGATGCACAGTGGACCAGATGACTATGGAAGATATCAAAACCTTTTGTTTTTAAATAATGTTTTATGAAACACAGTCATATTAGCATTTAATATAGCTTCCAGTATTTTTAACTGTCTTATGTTATTGCCAAATCGGTTATTTAATTTAAGTCCCAATTTTTTTCACTTGCTACTAAACCACAAATGTTTCCATGACATTACATATTCTAGATAATCATATTTTTAATGACTAAAAACATTACATTTTATGGATTTGTCATAATTAACAGGTGTGTCATAATTGACTATTTAAGTTATTATTAATTTTACAAAGTAAAATATTTTTCTAAGGTATCTATTCATAAATCTTGTTTTTTTTACAGTGAAAACAAAGTATTTTCTCAAAAAATGGAATTATTAGGCAAAGTTAATGACGCATCTAATTTTTAATTACTTTAAAAACTACAGAGATTGTATGGAAAATTCAGAAACAATAAAGCAGTATAAAAGTTCTGAAAGTGTTCAAGGTCTGCTTATGAGTGAGAACAAGGAAACTGTCAGGGGAGGGGGCTGGGATTGGCAGTTGAAGAAAACTGTTAGGGGAGGGGGTATACCTTATCAACAAGGGTAACTGCATCATCGACCTTTTTATACCTAAACCTGAATAGTACCCCACATCTTTATAATAAAAAAGGAATAAAAGAAGTAAATCTAAAATTGGGGAAAAAAAGTGCTGAAAGTGAATGTGATTGTTTTCTGTCTTTTATTCTCTCCTCCCCATTGGACATTTTAATTTTGTGGCATTTCTTTCATTTCCAGTGCTTTTACATATGTATATGTACATATGAAGACAAAGTTTTTGCTACATAAATAGAATTATGTTATATGTATTATTATATAACTTACTGCATTTTACTTCACAATATATTTTAGGTATAGTTCCTTATTATATTTCTTTTTAATTTTCTGTATAATGTAAAGTATCCAAAACATTCTCATCCAGCTATCTCTGTATTAGTGTATTTTTTAATATTATATATGAAGTAAAAATTCCAAAAGGTTATAAAGTGTAATCAATCCATTCCAGTTACAATCTCTCTTTCCTTCCCATCCCTTTCTTCAAAAGCAAGTGTTCTTAAAAATGTTCTATGATTCTTTCCCAAAAATTTAATTTTAACTTTTTTCTAACTCCCAACAGTGCATTAATTAATTATTACTCAACGTATTAGCATTTCTTATACGAGGGAATAAACTGTAAATTGGATGAAGATGTTGATTTTCTGCATCGTTTCTAGGTTGTGAAGGGTGGGACTGTCTCCCGGTTATGATGGAGTAGACTAAGATTCTGATTATTATTAATGTCAATTTATTGTGCAAAGAAGCAAGCAACATAGTTCCCAAGAAAATGACTTGCGTATTCAGGGGAAAAAGTCTGTAATTCATGGTAGGAAGAGTTAGGCATGATGAGACCTGCTTGAGAGTTAAACCCATACAGGATGCCCCTAGTCCTGCTTTCAAATTAGGTTAGAAGCCATAAAGCAGCTTCAGAATGTGGTTTCCACCAGAATGAATGTAAAGGACAAAGGGTAAAGGGTAATTAGCTCCTGACCTGAAAGAGCTCATAAAAGAAGGGAATTCCAGTAAAACAGCTTTACTTTGGCCATTTCAATAGTGTGTATGTGTGTGAAGCAATATGTGTTCATCAGTAATAGAAGCCTATTTTTATTAGAATCCAACATGGTAGGTCACAAACTCAAATGGCCACATGGGCAGGTAGTCACACAAATGAAGAAAGCAGACCTGAAGTGGTGTCCATGCGAGTGCATGTACTACTCAAAGACACACAGGCAACTCCTCTCCTGTCGTTTGGGCCAAGGCCAGAACATGGGCTAAGGGTTGTTTTGTCATCTGATGTTTCAAGAGATTCAAAAATAGAAATGTTTATGTGAAATCTACTATGGTATAAATGTTGACAAATATGTCAATTTAAAAATAAATAAATGAGCCAATAATGTGCCAAGTCCAAGAATCTCCAGCTTGTGATCTCCAGCCAAATGACTTAGACAATATATGCAATTCCAAGTCTTTTAAGCCAACCAAGGCAGAGTAAAAGGGGCTAATTTTAATGACACTGTAGCTTATTCATTATTTCATTCAGTAAGGATTTATTGAGAAAATATTATCATCTAATTCACATTCTATATCAAATGCCAAAACAATAGTGACTTAAATAAAATAAAATAAAATACTTTTTTGCCTCCTCTAACAGTATAAGTATAAGCAGTAGAGAGGACTAATATGGTGTCTCTGCCTTCCTCAACATACAACTTCCCTTCATGACCAACATAGCTGCTGCAGCTCCTGCCATCAAGTTATCTTATCAGCATTCCAGGCAGTGGAGACTGAGGAAGAAGTAATGTAGGGCACGATCATTCCTTTTTAGGACACTACCAGAAGTTTGATTCTTATTTCCACTCTTATCCAGTTGGCCAACATTTAGTCATATGGTCATACCTAGCAACCAAAGGTGCTGAAAAAGTTAATCTTTGTGATTGGCAACCATGTGTCTATCTCAAGTTTGATGGATCTATTTTTAAATGAAGGAATGTGTAGCATTCTTTTACACCACAGTCCTACTGTGTCATATTAAGTAAATTGCAACATAAAGTAACTTCATGTAAATGTATATTTCATACTCATGGGTGGTTTAAAATCAAGGGAAAACATTGTGAAGAAGACAGGAGCTGTTGAAGCTGGCCTCTGATACTGGTACCTTACTAATTCCAGAAAAAGTGGATGGGCTGAGAAGTTGTCTTCATTCTGTCAGAGTAAGCCAGTTCATGAACAAGGAACCAGCCTGAGAAAAAACTCTGACAGACTACTAAAAACTGCTGACTCTTCTCCTGAATCACCCCTTATTAGAAAATAAAGGGACTAACAAAAAAGCAGTAGATCATCACCGCATGAAAACCAACTGCAATACCTGGTACTTTAAGGAAGGTATGAGGATAAAGAACAGACACCAGATATAGGAGTATATCTCCATATTAATAAAGGCTCAAAAGTGTCATAAATACTGTTTTAGCAATCCTGGACTTTCAGACCTTGTCTTCTATCTTCAGACTTTGTTTTCCTTTTTTTCCTCTATATTTGTTCTCCTTTTTTTTTTCCATTGCATTTTAAAGTAGGATTTTCTCAAAGCATGGCTTTGAGCTTTCCATTTGCAGTCCTGCTCCCAAGTCTTTCAGAAGCTCTAAGAGCAACTCCTGTTTTGACGTCAGACTTCAAAATTCAGTCTCTATCTCAAACAACTCTGACTCATTTTTCTCCATATCCACACTCATCTTACCTGAGGGAGACAGAGTCTCACTGAAACAGAAACTATGCAAGTACCATTGGTATGAGGAGTGAAAGCTTGAGTTAGAATGATATTGGTGGGATGGGGGAAGAAAGGAGTGTGAGGGATGATAATTAGAGGTAGAATCAAGTGGCCTGGTGACACTGATTGTGGAGAATAGATTAAGGAAGGATGCACTGGGATTTCTTATCTGGTGGCTGAGGGAATGATGATGGTTCATTAGCAGAGGTAGAAACTCGGGAAGTCAATTGATGGGGAGGTTGAGGCAATTAGTTTGTGGTAAGCATTGTTTAGTGTTTAAATGTGTAGTATGCCTTTGTATTAATAACGTTATATGTACCATTAGCATCTCTAAAAATATACTACTAGCAATCGTAAAGAATTTATGTCCTTTTCAGGGACATAGATGAAGCTGGAAGCCATCATTCTATGTGAACTATTACAGAAACAAAAAACTGTATACAGCATGTTCTCACTCATAAGTGGACACTAAACATTGGGCATGCAAGCACAAAGATGGGAACATCAAACGCTGGGCACTGCGATAGGAGAGCAGGAAGGTAGATGTGGGGATAAGGGGCACTCAACCACCCATTGGGTACTATGTGCACTACCAGAGGAGAGAGGGCTCACTAGAAGATCAAACTTCACCTTCGTGCAATTTATTCATGTAGCAAATCCTCACTTGTACCTCACAACTCTAAAGTTAAAAGACATATATATCCTAATAAATTTCTATTAAGATAAGAAAACAAATGTTATCATGAGATTTTTCTCTTTAGCAATGAATCCTGATAACTATTCTAGATCTACTTAAATATTTGTAATGTCAAATTTAAAAAAATGAAAGCAGACTTAGGTAAGGGAAGACTGTATGCAAAAGAATTCTTGTACTGGGGAAAAGGGTTTATTGAGATACTGGAGATAGGAAGCTATTCATTGCAGTAAGGAGAATGCTAATATATGAGATCTGAAGTGTCTCAGTGGTCAGGCAGCAAATGGTTATTCTATTACTGAAAGAAGTGTTTACAAAGTTATAGAAAACCCAGCATATGGAATGGGTTGAGTCAGAAGGCACAAATACACATCTGATAAGAAAATGTTTTTCTCTGAGATCAGCTAATTCTTGAGAGGAGTCAAGAAGGAGGGTTTGTTCCACATCTGATGCTCAAAGGTGGGCCAAAGTTCAGGAGCCTGAAGAAGGGAAAAGAGTCTGACTAAAGTTTGGTCAATGACATTAGTGGGCATCTTGTCCAGATAAGTCAGTAAAAATAAACTGTTTATCTAATCATTTAAAAAGACAAAAAGTAACAATCTAGAGAGCTAATGTCTGGCCCTTGTCATAGGTAAACAGGGATCATTCACAATTCTTGTTTAAGTCATATGGCTCCTTGCAAAAATTCACTTCTCAGGACACAAAATGTTGGGGATACTTCCTTGATCACCACTGTTCTCCTAAGCACAGGCCTCCGGAAAAGCTTAATATTGTCAGTAGCATTTCAACCTGAACATTGTTTTCAAGGAGTAGCTAACTTAAAGTCTAAAAATGTATTTCGAAAGTCAGTAATTAATTCTAAAAATTAATATACCCTATTTAAAAACTAGAAAATATTAGTGAATTTCATTTAAGTAACAGAAAAGCAGAAATGTAAAAGACTATATAGTAATCACTGTGATAGAGAAAATTTGACTCTCATGTCTTTCATGAATTTGTATTGCCTATCAGTGTTTTAAATGATGCCTTTCCTCCTCTCCATCTGCCTCTATTGTTAATCCTCCTTGGATAGTACTCTGACTTTTCCCTCCTCGGGTATTTGTATTTTTTTTTTTATCATGGTCCCAAATAGGCCATTTAATAATGCCAAGAGGATCATTTTCAATGGACTGTTATTGTGATTTACTAGGTCTGCAAACATATTACTTAGGTGGGAGGAGGAGAATTTCTCTTGTACAGCACATAGAAGTTGGCCCATGCACTCAATAAAAGCTCATTATGGAAAGATTATAAACGCATAACAATACATTTTAAGTGAGATGCAATGATCCGTAAAATTGGTGTGGCTAATTAGCAGATCAAATCTCTGTAAGAACTAGATGTCTTTAATATCCTGCAGTTACTTAATTCTATAGGTATTTTACTATCCACAAATGTTTAGTAAAATTAAATAATAGTATAAATGTTCAGTGGGATTAAAGCAACTGTAAAATGAAACCAAACAAAATGAGTTTATTTTGCTAATAGAATAAAGAGAATCCCAGTGTTAATATAACATCACACAAAATCTAGAGCAAACATCCTCTGAATCCCAGCCTCATTTCACATGTAATTAACCTTTCTCAATCAAGCTAAGCATCCATCACACCTCCTTCTTAGCTACTGTGTATCCACGTCTCTTCTTTCACATGAATAAAAGGTACGCATCAATTTAGACTAGTAATATTGCCTCATACTGTGCTTCCAAAGCAACATCATCCCAAGAGTATTTTGAAAACTAATTATTTCCCCCAGCTCACACATATATTTTACGAATCGTATTTCTTCTTGAGGAAGTAGGAGACCTTTGATACTAATGGTAATGTTTTAACAGCAAAATCTTCTCCACTACAACTGAGGTGGATGTGTCTTATTGTTTGGTCTTCTAGCAACCACTAACTGCTTTCTGGTAAATGTCAATAATTTTGGGGTAGAAACACACCTCTTTGGATTGGATTTCATCCCCTGTCTACAGAGATGGAACATATTACCTGGGCTTAGATTACTCAGCACATTCAATTCTGCAGTTATTAGAGACCGGTAAACAGATGGGCTCAAGACTCAGGTTGTTTTAATTACTGTGATTATAAGGCAAGTGTGAGAGATGACTGGAAGAAAATCTCTCTCTTTTTGTGTGGACTTGAGCCTGAGAAACTATAAGGCCATTGCTGCAGTAGCAATTCTATCTCAACACAGATTCAGAGATTAAAGTCAACACATGGAGGAGAGTTCAACCAAGAACAGGGAGAAACCTCATCCTACTGATGTTGTCTGAATGTATATAAAGTCATTTTTAAAGCCAGTTTTACCTCGTCACCCCCATTACATTAGTCAATACCTTTTCTTCTTTTAATTTGTACAGTGTTTTCTGTCATAACCAAAAGAGTTCCAAATGATACATCAGGCCAATGAATATTAGTAATTAGTTAAGATTATGGAATGAAAAATCATACAAAGGTGGTTTATAATACTAGGTCAGCTACTAACTGAATTTTCTTTGACAAATAGCTTGAACTGAGTATACAGTTTCTTCCAGTGTTTAAAAAGGTCCATGAGAGCTTTGTTGTAAGCACTAAAAGAACTGTACAAAAATTTTGCGTTAAAGACATGTTAGCATTCGATAAATAGTTGTCATTTTATGACAATGACTTTTCAGAGACTTTATAAAAGATTGAAACCTATGTGAGAGGTTTTATTTCAGCATTAATAAATCTTATTCTTGATTGTTTACTTGTATCTTGAAGATTTTCTTGTTTTAAATATGGTTTTCACTCTGTACTTAGAGTCTTGGGAGGCTCCGGAGGAGAAAGCAAAATTCTGTTCTGAAAATAGACTCATAAGCTTAAAACTGGCATCACCAAGTGTTTAGAGACGAAGTAAAGTGAATGGAGTGAAGTGCAATGACTTACTACTGGAGCAATGAAATTTGCAGAAAGTTTTCAAAAAAATGGTAGAAAGGAACATACCTTAGAATATCCAATGAGATTATATTTTAAGCCATGTTTCTATTCAATGCATAATATAAAATATAAAATTAACTATTATAAAAGTATGTATCTATAAAGATCAAAAAGGAAAAAAATGACAGCAATATTAAGCCACAGTTCTTTTGGGCTATTGACCCAGAAGTAAGCAAAGCTTACTACTTCAGAGGTTGGCACCTGTAGCTCTAGGTAAAATAAAGTATTTCTCACTAAATTAAAAAAAAAAAATTAGACTTACTTATTGAAGTCAATAGTTCTTGCTAAATTCCACTGGGATTCTGTTGTAGCAAATTAGGCCTAGGGAGATGAGAGAACAAAGAGTGTGCCCTAACCAGAAAATGAACAAACCAGTTCACCAGAATGATGAATGTGTATGTACTATCTTTTACATCATAATAAACAGGAGGCCTTAAGTACTGGTTCTATACTGAGGGTAAGGGGCCAGGTGAGACAACTTCAAAAATCACTAAAAGGAAAAACATGAACATAGAAGGAAAAATGAAAATAAATAAATAAATAAAAATATTCCATTCATAATAGTCTCCTATCATAAGTTGATCCTAAGTACATTTAACTTTATGTAAACAGTCTGAAATATAATTTGAAGTAAATATGTTGAGTTGCATATACTGAAAGTGATATAGTTATAACTTTCATTTTAGTAAATCAAAAATTATAAAACCAAAAGAGATGTTCACGAAGCAAAAACAAGTGGATATAAAAAAAAATAGAGAACTGTGAATCTTGATGATTGTATTTAGTGTTTTTTAACTTGCCACAATAAACACTATAAAGTTTTCACTAGACATAATAAAATAGGCATTGGAATATTATACTGAAAATTTTTTTTAGATCATAGAGCAGAAAAATATAGAAGTTAAAATATGAAAGAGCAGCTCTGAAAGCACATTGAGAAGCTCCAATACTAATTCCAGAATAAAATATTAAAATCCAAAAGGAGTGATATGTGAATAAATGACAGCTACAAGTCTTCCAAAATTAAAAAAAAATATAAGACCAACCAAACCTTGAGTAGGATGAGCAAAAATAAATGCACTCTTAGTTACATTTCAGTGATGCTGAACTATCAAAGATCAAGGGGAAAAAAATGAAAATTAATAAAATAAATATTTTTACAATGGAATGAAAACCATAATAGATACCACTAGATACTACAGTAATATCTTTAAAGTACCAAGAGAGAATTATTTTCAACTTAGAATTCAATATAAAGCTGAACTATCATCAAAACAAAGAAGATATAAACATGATTACAGAAACTCAGAGAATTAATCCTTTACATAGTTTTACTGAAAGAACTAGTGCAATTATTTACTTAGGAAAAAAATAAAGTGACCTCAAAGGGAAGGTTAAAAAAAATAATGAGCACATACCTTATTAAAATTATTAGCAAATTTAAAATAGATAGTATTTTTGTGTTACAAGAATAATAAAATGAAAATTTCTAGACAATATTAACAAGATTGAGTATAAGAGGATAAAACTATATATAACTCAGATGTGCTAAAAACTATCATGCATGAGTGGATAAAACCATAAATAACCTTAGACAGTTATTAAGAAAGCACACTTATGCATTTATGTATTTTAAAAAATTAAGTGTAATAATTAAAACACTAGAAAAACACTGTAAATAATAAACATAAAAAATAATATAGCAAATTTACTCAATCCAACTGAAGGTAGAAAAAAAGAAGAAAAGCAGTAGTAAAGATAAATTTTAAAAATAAATGCAAACATATGTTAGCACATTAAATAAAATTTATTAAACATGTATTAAAAGATTGAGAAGACATGACATTTGAAAGATGGAATAGAAATCCAGCCCTTATTCCTCCACAGAAACACTGATTTAAGAACAACATATACAGACCAAAATATTTTCTTGAGAATTCCAGAATCCAGTTATGAGGCAGCAACCCAGGCAAGCATATAGCCAAGAACAGTTATATTGAAATAGCTGAGAAGAATAGTTTCATCTTACCTACATCAGCTCCTATTTCAAGCCAGCACAGCTCAGCACCAGAAAACACCCTAACTTATGATTTCTCCCTCAGGGCAAAGAGAGTGGAGGGAGTGTCCAATGTTTGGCTTTTCAATGGCTGCCTAAGGGGTTACTTTCTGTCTTGCTTCAGTTTGAAGTGCTGATGGAACTGGCATAGTTTGTATGCCTGGAAGAAATCAAGAAGAAGGGAGAAGGGAACAGGAGAGACTCAATGTGGCCGGCACAGCAGAGTGCAATTGGTGCATAACTCTAGACTTTCTCCCTGGGAGAAAGGGAGATGAATAGAGAGTATATCTGGCATTTCAGATTTTTTGAGGGGTGCTCAAGAGACTAGAACCTATCTTGTCTGATTCAGAGCACTGGCAGGGAGCTCCCATACTTTGGATGTATAGTGGTCACTAAGAACAAGGACAAGGAGGGAAGCTTGCTTCAGTAAAACCGAGAATTCACATTTCCACAAACACCAGAGGGATCAATAAATTATGAAGTACTGAACCAGACACCAGCAAGTCTCTCTAATAAAGAGATTGTATGCTGGGGACAAGAGAAGTCACATCTCCCCCAAAAGGTTTTGAGGCCCCAGAATCGCTAGCCAAACTGAATGGTGAGGGTTTTTTGTTTGTTTATTTGTTTGTTTTTACAAAACTAGTCCATAAAGACTAGAAGAAATGGTTGTTTTTCAAATGCGTGGACTTTAACACAAAGTTATGTGACATATGAAGAAACAGAAAAACAAATGAACAAAATATATATCCACAAATAAATTCTAAAGAAACAAAAGTATATATAACCTGACAAAGAATTCAAAATTGCCATTGTAAATATGTACTACTATGTCAAGAAAACTGTGAATGAACAAAATGAGAATATCAACAAAGATAAAGAAATAGAAAAATGAACCAAGTAGAAATTTTAGATCTGGAGAACACAATAACTCACTAGAGGGGTCCAAGGGTAGACTCGATCAAACAGAAGAAAGAATCAGTGAACTCAAAGATAAGTCATTTGAAATTTTCCAGCTAAAGGGAAAGAAGAAAAATAATTTTAAAGAAGAAAGAATGCCTAAGGGACTTATTAGTCACCACCAAGAGAATCAATATATTCCTAACAGAATATCCAGAAGGAAAAGAGAAAATAAAGGACAAGCAATCTAATTTAAATAAATAATGACGGAAAACTTCTTAAATCTGGGGAAGGATGAAGACATTCATATTCAAAAGCCAACAAACTTCCAATATGAACTCAAAGAATCCACAGTGAGGCACTTTATAATCATATTGTCAAAAGTCAAAGACAGAGATAATTTTGAAAGCAGCAAGAAAAAAAAAAAAACAACTCATTACATACAAGGGAAACCCTCCATAAGGTAGTAAGTGAATTTTTCAGTGGAAATATTGCAAATCAGAAGGAAACAGCATGATATATTTAAAGCATTGAAAGAAAAAATACTCGCCAAGCATACTAAAGTCAGCAAAACTATCCTTTAAAAATGAAAAAGAAATAAAGACTTTTACAGATAGACAAAAGCAGTGGAGTTCATCCCCACTCAACCTGACTTACAAGAAATGCTAATGGAAGTCCTTCGGGTTGAAACAAAAGGATGCTAACTTGCCATACAAAAACATTAAAGTAAAAAGTTTGCCGGCAAAGGTAAATATGTACAAAAATACAGACTATTGTTGTTAAACTGTGGTAGTGGTACATTTATTCCTCTAATCATGGTCTGGAAGTTAAAAAACAAAAATAAAAAATATAATTATAAAAATACATTAATGGATACACAATATACACATGTACATTCTGACATCAATAGCAGTGTGTGGGGGGAGTAAATGTAATTTTTCACATCAATAGCAGTGTGTGGGGGGAGTAAAAGTGTAAAGTATTTGTATGCATTTAAAGTTAAGCTCTTATTTTAATATAGATTGTTTATATAAAATGCTTATATAATCCCCATGATAACCACAAAGAAAATACCTATAGAGACACACAAAGAAGGTATCAAATACCTATAGAGACACAATAGTGAAGGTATCAAAATAGATCACTGCAAAAACAAAACAAAACAAAAAACCATAAGGAAAAATAGCAAGAGAGGAAAAGAGGGACAAAAAAGTCGCAAAACAGGCAGACATGTATCCAAAATCAGCACCAAAATATGATATTTTGACTAAACTGAAAGGAGAAATGGAAAACTACACAATAATTGAAGGGATTTCAACTCCTCACTTTCAGTAATAGATAGAGCATCCACACAGAATATCAGTAAGGAATCAGAGAACTCAACACTATAGACCAAGTGGACCTAACAGAAATATATAGGCACTCTCTACGCAACAGCAGCAGGATGCACAAATATTAGATTACTAAGGATAGTAGGTCATATGCTGGTCTACAAAACATGTCTTAACAAATTTAAGAATATTCAAATCATACTGGGTATCTTTTCTAACCACAATGGAATAAAACTAGAATTGAATGGCAGAAGGAAAATGGGGAAATTCACAGATATGCAGAAATGAAACATGTTCTTGAATAATGAATGGGTCAAAAAAATAAATATGAAGTAAAATCAGAAATTATTTTCAAGACAAATAGAAATGAAATTGCAGCATACCAAAACTTATGGTGTACAGAAAGAACCAGGAGGGAAACTTATAGTGAAAAATACCTATATTAAAAAAATAAAAAGAAAAAACCTTAAGTTAGCAATTTAAATTTACACTTAAAGAAACTAGGAGAGAAGAAGAAAAATAAAGCCAAAGTGAGAAGAAGGAAGAATATAATTATAATAAGAGCAGAAATAAATGAATAGAGAGTAGAAAAAAATCAAATTTAGAGTTTTTTTTAAAAGATCAGCAACACAGATAATCAGTTAGCTACATTAATTAAGAAAAAAGAGAGAAGACCCAAATAAAATGAGAAATGAAAGAAGAGACATCAAAACTGATGCTACAAAAATTGTAATGACTGTCAGAGACTACTATCAACAATATGCCAGCAAACTGGACAGCCTAGAATAAATGGATAAATCCCCAAAAATATGCAGTCTACCCAGACTGACTAATAAACAAATAGAAAATCTGAACACACTAATAACTAGTGTTGAGATTGCATCAGTAATCAAAAATTTCCCAAAAATAGAAAACCCAGGACCAGAGGTCTCAATTGGTGAATTCTACCAGTATTCAATCCTTTTTCAACACTTCAAAAAAATTAAAGAGGAAGGAATACCTCTAAGCTCATTGTATGAGGCTAGTATTATTCTGATACAAAAGCCAGAAAAATGGTACTACAAGAAAAGAAAACCACAAGTCAATATCCCTGGTAAATATAGAGGCAAAAATCCTCAAAAATACTAGAAAACTGAATTGAACAGCAGCATATTAAAAAGATCATACATTATGACCTGGTAGAATTTATATCTGGGAAGCAATAATGATTTAACATATGAAAATCAATTACTGTGATATACTACATTAACACAACAAAGATTGAAAATTACATAGCAATCTCAATACATGCAGAAAAAGCATTTCATAAAATTCAATGCCTTTTCATGATAATAACACTCAACAAATTAGGAATAAAAGGGAATTACCTCAACACACTAAAGGCCGTATATGAGAAGACCACAACTAACATCATAGTTGGTAAAAACCTGAAAGCCTCTCCTCTAAGCTCAGGAACAAGACAAGGATGTCCACTCTCACCACTTCTATTCAACATTGGAAGTACTAGCTAGAGTAATTAGACAATAAAAAGAAATAAAAGGAAGTAATAAAATGATCTCTGTTCACAGACGGCATAACTTTATACATAGAAAATAAAAGTTCCACCAAAACAACCTATTAGAACTAATAAAAGAATTCAGCAAATTTGCAGAGTACAAAATCAACATACAAAAATCAGTGCGTGCTTTTCTATATAACAGTAATGAACAGCTTGAAAAGGAAATTAAGAAAATAACTTCATTTGCAATAGCATTGAAAAGAATAAAATACTTAAGACTAAACCTAACCAAGGAGGAAAAGTACTCATATACTAAAAATTACAAAGCTGTGTTGAAAAAAATTAAAGATCAAAATAAATGAAAAGATACTCCATGTTTGTGAATCAGAAGACTTAATATTATTAAAATGTCTATACTATCCAAAGCATTCTACAAATTCAATCGGATTTCTGTCAAAATCTCAATAATATTTTGTCACACAAATAGAAAAAAATTTCTAAAATTTATTTGGAATCACAAAGAACCCTAAATAGTAAAAACAAGCATGAGAAAAAACAAAGATGTAGGCTTCACATTTTGTAATTTCAAAGCACATTGCAAAATTACAGTAATTAAAACATTATAATAGTGACATAAAGACAAACTTATAAACCAATGAAAGAGAGTTGAGACTCCTGAAATATACCTGTATACATATGGTCATAATTATTAATGTAAAAAATTATGAGAATGACCAAAAAAACAAAAAACAAAAAAAACTGTGTCAATATCCACATTTGAAATTTTAGTAAAAAGCATAAAAAACATAAAGAATTAACTTAAAAAAGAGAAGCACTTAGTAAAACAATAGTCATTGCATAAATTAAATATAGTGGATTGAGCACTTGTTACCCCCGCAACCTTCAAACTCTCCACAACATTAATAGTACTGGGATAAAATAAAAACTCATAGAGGTAAAGAAAGTAGAAGCTGCAATTACAGCAGAAAAGAAAGGTCTACAAGATTTGTGGTAGCTAATTTGACAGGGTATTGAGAAAGCCTATTTGTGTCTTACAGTTCTCTGAAAAGTCTCAGGAACTAAAGATTCCTGACATTGCCATATGGGAGAATGTGGGTTGAAAACATGAGGAATGTCTGAGAGGTTGAACAAATAAGTTAGTAATCTGATCCCTTCTTGCTCATGCACAATTAGAGGTTGCGTGTAAAGAAAGGCTTAACTAGAATCATGAATCTTGGCCACTGACCCCATTTTTGGAGTGTGTAGATTGGGAGTTAGCAAGGGGACACATGGAACATAACGGATTCTAATCAGAGTCCCTGTTCTCCAATCTGGCTCCCAAAACCCTCCTAGCCTTCCTATGGAGAAACTAATCTAAGAGAAAAGATTTGTATCCTACCCTCAACAAAATAGTTCTATCCCACTTGAATCTTGCTATGCAATGTTTTTCTCTTAAATGTGAACATTCAAAGAAAACCATGAAGATGAAAACAGAAACCAAACCAAATAGAAAAGCAACTCAGAGGAAATCAGGAGCAGAAATATATATATAAAAGCAGAGATTTTAAAATTGGATAAAACATAAGTTTATGAACTATAAAGAGATTTTTAAACATACAGAAAACACCAACAATTATGGATGTCAAAAATTTGAAAATATTTAAAAATAAATAGAAGTGTTTAAAAATAAATAAATGTTTTAAAAAATAAACTGTTTAAAAATAAATTACAGCCGGGCTCGGTGGCTCAGCCTGTAATCCCGTGCCCTTGGGAGGCTGAGGCGAGTAGATTGCCTGAGCCCGCGGGTTCGAGACCTGCCTGGGCAGCGAGACCTCATCTCTACAATAAATAAAAATAAATTACAGTGAAATAACTCAGAAACAAAAGGTTAAGTACTGCATGTTCTCACTTGCAAGTAGGAGGTAAAAAATGAGTACACATGAACATAGAGTGGAATAACAGATACTGGAAACTCCAAGAGGTGGGAGGGTGGGAATGGGGTGAGAGTTGAAAAATATTCATTGAGTACAGTGTTCACTATCCGGGTGCTGAGTACACTAAAAGCCAAGACTTCACCGTGATGCAATATATGCCTGTAAAAAAAACTCTATTTATATCTCCTAAATATATATGAAATTTTAAAAAGTGTGTATTTATAAGTAAAAAAAAAAAAAAACTTTTTTAAATGAGAGGAAATTTGATCCTTGTTTTAGGAGGAGGTTCAATATATGAATAACAGGAGTTCTAGAAGGGAGGAACAACTAGAGAAAGTTGAAGTTATTAGAGAAGTAGTAATATCTTCCAAAACAGAAGGCCAACGTTTCAGTATGGAAAGGTCCACTGAAGGCTTAGTATGAGAAAGGGGAACAAGACCACTTCAATGTATATTACTGTAAAATTTCAGAATGCTAGTAATAGAATGTTAGTAATAGATCAAGAATATCAGAAACCTCTAGAGGAGATAAACAAATCACATGCAAAAATCAAGAATCAATATGGTACTAGATATTCAACAGCCTCGCTGGAATTTGGAAGACTACTCAGAATGCTTTCAAAGTTCTGAGGTAAAACAATTTATTGAATTCTAAACCTAGCTGACAATTAATTTTAGAAAATAGTTAAAGCAAGCATAGTTTCACATATTCAGAGTCTCAAAAATTTACTTGCCTTGTATCCTTTCTAAGGAAATTGTTTGTGGAATTTAACCAAAACAAGCTAAAGCCCAAGCTATAGAAAAAAGCAGAGCCACACTGAGAGGTTACAATGATGATAGAGATGCTGGAAGAACAGCTGTGCTGCAAACTAGAAAACAGCCAGTCCAGATGGAGTGAGTAGGAGGATCATAGGTGTCAAAGAAAAGAAAAATGTATATCACCTGACGAGTTTGTGTATTGAGAGTCAGAGGGTGCATTAGTGGGAAGTACACTGAAAAGCAAGAAGGTAAAGAAACAAAATACCCTCAAAATTATTTTTCACAAGGATTTTAAATATTGCATTCACAAGTAATTCATAATCCATTATCTATTTCAGTTATGAATAATATGAGACAGAATAAAGTAAACACTGAAATGATGGATTAAACTAAGATAATGTTATAACTATGTTGTGTATGTAGTGTGTTTATTGAAGAGAAGAGAAGGGGAGGGTAGTGACAGAAAGTAGAAAGGGGGATAGAGAAGTGGAGAATGCAAGAGAATTAAATCTTCCTCTTGCATAGTATGAAGATAAGAGATAATATTCCCCACTTCAGCAATAGTATTTCATTAAAGCTTAATTCAGTTTGCAGTTTTGTCCTCACTTGCAGAACCAGTCTTATTTCTAGGGCCCTCAGAGATACCCACTAGTATGCTGGTATCCTGTTCTCAGAGATGTAAGTTCTAGCCCCCTTTTCCAAACTCCTAACAATTCTGGTCTCTTTCCTTTGTTCCAACAACCTGATGGTTGGTAGCTGCTTCTTTCAGTCATTATATCTTTGATAACTTAGTTTTCCTTTTTGCCTTTGCAGTTACCTAGCTAATAATTATTTACATCTGCTTAACAATTCCCTATATTAAATGTTTTCTGATGAACGAATTGCTGTTATTTCTGCCTCTTAAACAGACCAGGACTGATAAAGTATCTAACACTGAAAATGAAAAATAGCAATACACATCCATTGAATAGGAATATAGAAATAAATATCAGTTAAAACTACTAAAGGGGTTGTAGGTGGTTGCTGCAGAATGTGTTTTGTTCGTTTTGTTTTGTCTGGAGCAGAACACTTATTTCAAAAGAAGTCTTTCGGGAAAATGCTATATATCAATGATAAAGTGGAACTTCTCTGGTAGAAAGGTAGGATACCTCCTTGGAAACCTGCAGAGAGAAGCCAGAAAACATTTATAATTCGGACCACGAAATAAGGAATATCAATCTTCAGGTTCCTTTTGTATACATGATATGTAGAATTCTATGTAGGTGTTTTACTAAACCTTAGTTTGTCTATTGTTTGTTGATTATATAATCTATTAACATCTCCAAATTTCACATTAGAGACATAGGAAAGGAATTAAACAACTTTCACATGAGAGACATAGGAAAGGAATTAGAGCACAATCACCCAGAGATAGTCATAAAGCAGGAGTCTTAAGGAACCAAGTATTCAGACCATAAATCCACCATTTTACAACTGACACTTGCAAGAAAAATGGTTTGCAGTGATCATTCCAACATCAGTATCTTGTTTCCTGGGTTAGTTTGGACATTTAGTAATTGCATCTTGTTTCCCAGTGTTTGTCTTAGCTTCCTCATGCCCCACTGATCCATTGATTCAACCACACAGGCCAGTGACTTCAGTGTTCGGTGAAGAGCATGCTGAGATAAAGGCTTTGTTCCTTCACACTACCAATAGAGCGACGCTGTCCTGGAAAGTCAGATTTCTAGGTACTTCAAGTTTCCTGTGGCAGTAGTTAATTATCCAACAGGAACTTTTATATTTCTAGGAGAATTACCTCCAATCCCTGGAGTCCTGCAATGCTCTTGTGAATCAGATTTGAAAACAAGCTTTGTCAAACAGCAGGGTCTGTCTGAATGTAGGTCAAAAATAGAAAACCTTTCAAAAGTTTAGCAACTGGTGAAAGACAAGACAGTATCAAAATTACTCACAATCCCTTTACTTTGCCTTAAAACTCATTAAGGATACCATTGTTGAAATCTACTGCATTTTAACACTTTGGTGTGGCTCACAAAATAGCTTTTTAACTCCAGTCTTCCAATGACCGGAAAAAAAATTGTGAGCCCTAAGTTCCCTAACTTTTTAGAGACCACAAGAAGAATCTAGAGTAGAATACAGAAAATTTTTACATGCCTAGGTCATGTCAGAAGCAATTTAGTATATTCAGACTTCTTTTTAAAGCAGTGAGCATCAATTCCAATGAAGGTTTTGGTACAGAATTTAACACAAAATGTGGCAAACACTTTTGCAGTACATGATTTCATAACAATTTCTGGCTTATGAAAGTGTTCTCTTAATTTGTATTGTTCTTCTAGACATATATTTATTTAAAAGACATAAATTTTGAACTGCAAGGGTCCATTCATGTTTTCACCTTCGGAGTACAACTCATTTTAACCTTACAGATTACCTGAAAAATTCTAGTGGATTATTTTTTTTTCTGAGTGGATTATTTTGGTTCTAAATGAGCATTTTGGGCTCTTTTACTCATACCTCATAAAAATAAAGACAATGTCCAGTGGCTAGTTAATATTATATTCCATGTACCTTCTTATCATTTTCTAATTTTTACAATAATCCTGTGAGATAGTATGATTTCAAGGGTGCTAAAGGAGGACTTCTTTTCCCAAGGCAGACTTTATGTCCTTTCCATTATGTCAAAATGGCTTATTTGGTAAGGAATCCACAAATTTAAATAGAGTAAAATGTATAGCACCTGATGGTAATGAATAGTGAATCATATGTTGAATATGACGATTAGTTCGGAGTTCATATAACCTCTTTGGAAGAGATTGCCAAGGCTAAAGTAAAATAAAGAAAGAAAAGGAAGTTGACACCTAAGAAATGGGAAGGTTGGACTACCTCAAAGTGAAACTGTAATGATTTGTTTGGGGAAAGTTATAGAAATTCCTTGTTTTTTCTTTAAAGACTGCCTTTGTTGTTGAATAACCATACGGAAATTTTTATGAATGTTATAAAATACTCATGGTACAAAATAAGATTTGCTAAAGAAAAAAAGAAGCTAAAAAAACTCCCAGTGTTTTTGTTAGGCATATTTGTGCCTAATAAGTGAGAGTGTTGAACTGGTAAAGACTTTTTGGAATGAAGTTGAATCCAGAATCTATGAAATTTTATATCCTTTTACTCTGAAATTTACTCATACCACCCTGAATGTGCCCAATTTTGTCTGAAATTTTACTTCCAAAAAAACTCTCTTAAGAAAAAATTAGAAATATGAACAAAAATGTATGTATAATGGTGTTTCTTGAAATGTATTTATAACACTGAAAAACTAAAAACAACCCAAATATCTCATGTTGTGAAAATGTTTAAATGCTTTATGATACAAGTATAAAATGGAATATGAAATGACAAACAAAATGAAGTTGAAGAATTTCTTATGCCTTGGGGAAATGTTGATAATATAATATTAAGTGAAAATAAACATGATAAAAACAACTCAGAATATGATCTCAATTTGGGAGAAAAGTATATTTATAAAAAGAAAAAGAATTATAAAAAATTATTAATATTAATATACCAATATAATAACATAATATAATAACAATAATAGTAATTATCTTAGAATAGTAAAATTATAAAAGATTTTTTTATACTTTTTTACATTTTTCAAATTTTAGCAATGTACATATATTATTTTATAATCAGAATATAAAAAATAATACCTATATAAGAAAAAATTTTGGACATTCTCAATTCACATTCTTTTATACTTTTCAATTTAAGACATTTCCTTTTGCTCCTATAGATGGTTTCTCAAAATATGACTGCTTGTGTTCACATAATTCTGAATTTTACTTTTCCAGATTAATTCAGCATTTACAATGGCATACCAATTTAAACCACTAGCAGCAAAATGCAGCTTGGTAAATTGTTAATGCTATGAGTCTTATTTTTATTTAAATTTGCATCTGGTTTTGGGGAGCCAGTAGTAATTTAGCTACTATTTTGCTTCATTAAAAGGGCTTTGATTCTTTTAAATTTATGATTGGTTTGGCCTAATTTGAATCTATTCTTAAACCTATTTTTCCAGGAGTAGCATATTTTGTTTGTTTTTCTTTAAAAATAAAGACAATATGCATATTTTTAATGTAAATTTTTTGTTAAACTACCTAGGAGCTCTTGTGTTATATGATTTGCCACTAGTTAACTGATTACTATGTAGACCAATTATGAATCACAAATCATTACATTGCAATTGTAAACTTAATATTTTTATCTCTAATTTTATAGTCTTGACTAATTGCATTGGATAATAATTCTAGGATAATGCTAAATGTTAGTAGTGCTCATCATCTATATCTTCCTTTAATTCCTTTTTTTTTTTAAAGTCATGATGCTGGTTTCCAGATTTAGGCAGATGTTTTTTATTCTTCTATTCTTGTTTTAGTTAATTTTCTTGTTGTTGTTGTTTGTTTGTTTTTTGAGTTGGAGTCTCACTCCATTGCCCAAACTGGAGTCCAGTCCCGGCCACCGCAGCCTGGACCTGCTGGGCTCCGGCGATCCTTCCGGCAATCCTACTCAGCCTTCCAAGTAGCCGGAATTACAGGCATGCGCTACCACGCCCGGCTGAATTTTTGATTTATTGGAGAGATGAGGTCTCACTGCCCAGGAGGGTCTCGAACACGCGGGCCCAGGCAATCCCCTCACCTCAGCCTCCCAAAGGCGCGGGATTACAGGCTGAGCCACCGAGCCTGGCTTGTTGTTTTTAAAGCAGTGATGGCTGTTGTTTGCTGTATTTTCATTCATTGTGTTTCTACTGTGTAGTTAATTGTATTTTTCCTGTTGCCTTCTTATTATGATGAATTATTGATTTTTAAATATGGATTCATCCTATCATACTTTGAATAAATCTTACATATCTATGATACATTATATTGACAAATTAATGTACATTATTTGATGGTGCATATATTGATGATAAAATATTTAGTGTTTTGCTGACATTCATAAGTGAGAAAATCTGCATTTGAAATTTTTGTCTGCTACAGTTTTCAGATTAAATTTTAAATTATACTTTATAAAAATTTTTTGTATAGGTTCAGGAAATACTTTTAAAAATCTGATAGTGAATCTATTCTTGAATGTGCAATGGACATTATATTTTTAATTTTCTTAGTCAAGTTTCTTTCCTGGAAGTAGCGCTTTGACAATTTTAGTTCTTCCTGGCTAAATTCATTTTAAACTATCATGTATTTGTTTAAAATTCTTTGTTAGTTATACTGACACGTATATTCTTATACAATTCTTTTTGTCTTAAAGATTTTCAAGTTTATTATTATGAAGTTCTGCATAGTATTCTTCTACAAATAGATCTAATCATCAGTGCTTATATCCTCTTTCTAATTTGTAACTTTATAAATTTACAGTTTATCATTTTTCTTAAAAGTACTTGCTGGACATTTATTACTTTCTAAAACTTCTCCAAGATCCTGCCACAAATTTATCAATTAGTTTTTTTCTAACTTATTAATCTTTAAATTTGTCTAGATATATTTTTTATAATACATTCTCTAACTTTATTTTACTCTTCTTCATATGACTTTTACAGGAAATATTTTATAAGCATTAATACATATTATATTAAATGTTCTATATAAGAATAATACAATAAATATAATAATATATATATTTGGATATTACCATATAATTATAATAATTATTTATAATATAATTTTTTCCAGGGAAAATTTGTGTTCTTTATTCTTTTGCTATACTGTTTTTTTTCTTTTGTTGTTGCTGTTTTTTTCTTATTTTAATTTTTATTATAAAGATTTGGGGTACATTTCAGGTTTAGAGATACAAACACTGATCATGCAGTTACCCTTGTTGATGAGGTATGCCCCTCCCTCCCCTAGCAGTTTCCCTCAACTACTGATCCCATCCCCCCTCCCCTGACAGTTTCCCACTACTGCCATTTGCTTTCTTATAGTATTATAATTGTTCAAGGTCCGCTTATGAGTGAGAACATATGGAACTCTGTTCTTTGTTTCTGTGATAAATTACTGAATATGATCCACTCCAAATCCATCCAAATTGTTGCAAAGTCCATATATTTGTCCTTCTCTATGGCTGCATAATACTCCATTGTGTATATGTACCACATTTTTTTATCCAGTCCAGCTTTGATGGGCAACATGGTTGGTTGCATGTTTTTGCTATTGTGAATAGAGTTGCAACAAACATATGTGTGAAGGTATCTTTTTGGTTCCTCTGGGTATATTCCCAATAGGGGAATTGCTGGGTCATATGGAAGGTCAATTTCTAGTTCTTTCCTGAATTGCCACACTGTCTTCCAAAGAGGCTGCACCGGTTTGCATTCCCACCAGCAGTGTAGAAGCGTTCCTTTTTCTCCACATCCTTGCCAGCATCTGTTGTTGTTTGTTTTATTAATGATGGCCATTCTTACTGTGATTAGGTGGTATCTCAGTGTGGTTTTGATTTGTATTTCTCTGATGATGAGTGAGACTGAGCACTTTTTCATGTGTCTGTTGGCTGCCCATATATCCCCGTTTGAGAATTGTCTATTCATGCCTTTTGCCCACTTTTTAAAGGGCTTGTTTTTTTCCTTTTGGCACGTTTGAGTTCCTTTTAGATCCTAGATGTTAGGCCTTTGTTGGCTAAACAGTTGGCAAATATATTTCCTCATTCTGTGGGCTGTTTCCCTGCTCTCTTGATAGTTTCTTTTGCTTTGCAGAAGCTCATTAATTTGATGAGATCCCACTTGTCTATTTTATTTCTTTTTTTTTTTTTTCTGAGTTGGAGTCTCACTCTGTCACCCAGACTGGAGTGCAGTGGCCGCTCCCGGCCACTGCAGACTTGACCTGCTGGGCTCCGGCGATCCTTCAGCCTCAGCCTTCCAAGTAGCTGGAATTACAGTTGCGCGCTGCCATGCCCGGCGAATTTTTTGATTTATTGTAGAGATGAGGTCTCACCAAGTTGCCCAGGCGGGTCTCGAACCCGCGGGCTCAGGCAATCCACTCACCTCAGCCTCCCAAAGTGCAGGATTACAGGCTGAGCCACCGATCCTGGCTTATTTTATTTCTTAAGGTATTGGCCTTTAGGGTTCTGAATAGAAATTGGTTCCCAGTTCCAGTTGTCATAAGGGTGTCTCCTGTGCTTTCTAGGAAGCTTATAGTTTGAGATTTTACATTCAGGCTTTTGATCCATTTAGAGATAATTTTTGTGTAAGGTGATAGGTAGGCGTCCTGTTTTAATCTTCTGCATGTTGCCAGCCAGTTTTCCCAGCACCATTTACTGAATAGCTTCTTCTCTCCCCAGTGGTTGTTGTTGGAGGCTTTGTCAAAGATGAGTTGGTTGAGGAATTGAGGCTCTATCCTTTTCCATTGGTCTATATGCCTGTTCCTGTACCAATACCAGGCTGTTTTGATTACTGTAGCCTAAAAGTAAAGTTTGAAGTCTGGAAGTGTAATACCTCCTGTTTTGTTTCTTTTGCTAAGAATTGTTTTGACTATTCGTGGTCATTTATGTTTCCATATGAATTTCTGCATAGTCATTTCCAGGCCTGAGAAGAATGATGTTGGTAGCTTAATTAGTATTGTGTTGAATCTATAGATGGCCTTTGTAGGATGGACATCTTAACAATGTTGATTCTTCCTATCCATGAGCATGGAATATTTTTTCCATTTGTTTGTGTCTTCTTGGATTTCCTTAAGCAGTGTTTTGTAATTCTCATTGTAAAGGTCTTTCACTTCTCTGGTTAGGAAGATGCTGAGGTATTTCATTTTTTTGGTGGCTATTGTGAATGGGATTGTGCTTTTTATTTGGTTCTCTGCCTGCTTGTTGTTGGTGTAGAGGAATGCAACTGTCTTTTGCACATTTATTTTGTAACCTGAGACATTCCCAAAGTCCTTTATCAGTGCAAGTAGGTTTTTGTTTTTTTTTTTTTGAGTTGGAGTCTTGCTCCCCACAGGCTCAGGCAATCTACTCACCTCAGCCTCCCAAAGGTGCGGGATTACAGGCTGAGCCACCAAGCCCGGCTGCAAGCAGGTTTTTGAGAGATTCTCTCAAATTTTCAAGGTATAGGATTATATCATCAGCAAAGAGGGATAACTTGACTTCCTCTTTTCCTATTTGAATACCCTGATTTCCTTCTCTTGTCTAATTGCCTGAGCTAGGACTTCTAAAACAATATTGAACAAGAGGGGTGAGAGTGGTTAGCCTTGTCTTGTTCCAATTTTAAGGGGAAATGATTCAAGTTTCTGACCATTTAGCAGTATGATAGCTATGGGTTTGTCATAGATGGCACTTACTATTTTGAGTTATGTTCCTTCTATACCTAGATGTTTGAGGGTTTTTATCAAGAAGCGATGATGCATTTTATCAAAAGTTTTTTCTGCATCTAATGAGATAATCATGTGGTTCTTGCTTTTTTCATCTGTTGATGTATTTAATGACATTTATGTTCTTGTAAATGTTGAACCAGTCCTGCATCCTGGGGATGAAGCCTACTTGGTCATGGTGGATGATATTTAGATGTGTTTTTGGATCCAATTTGCTAGAATATTGTTGAGGATTTTTGTATCTCTGTTCATAACGGATACTGGCCTGTAGTTCTCTCTCTTTGTTGGATCTTTACCCGGTTTGGGTATCAGTGTAATGTTAGCTTCATAAAATGATTTGGGGAGAATTTCATTTTTCTCAATTGCCTGGAATACTATCAATAGGATTGGTATCAGCTCCTCCTTGTATGTTTTGTAGGATTCTGCTGGAAAGTCATCTGGTACAGGGCTTTTTTTTGTAGGTAGTTTTCATATGACAGAGTCAATATCCTGGATTGTTATTGGTCTATTTAGTGTCTCAATGTCTTCTTGTTTTATCCTGGGAAGGCCAAGTATCAAGTTTAGGTTCTGGATCTCCTTGTTGATTTTTTGCCTCGATGATCTATCTAGGGCTGTCAGTGGGGTATTTAAGTCCCCTGCTATAATAGTGTTAGAGTCAATATCTTTTTTTAGTTTATTTAGTAGTTGTTTTATAAATGTTGGTGCTACTGTGTTGGGTACATATATGTTTAGGATGGATATTTTTTGTTGATGGATTGAACCTTTTATCATTATGTAGTGTCCTTTTTGTATCTTTTAAATTTTTTGATAGCTTAAAGGTTATTTTGTCTGCTATTAAGATTGCAACTCCTTCCTTCTTTTGTGATCCATTTGTCTGGAAACTCATTTTCCATCCTTTAACTTTGAGTCTGTGTGTGTTCCTTGTAGTGAGATGAGTCTCCTGGATACAGCAAATAATGGGATCATGGTTTCTTATCCAGTCCCCCATTCTATGTCTTTTCAGTGGTGCATTTAGTCCACTCACATTCAGGCTAATTATTGAAATGTGGTGGTTTTTCCTTGTCATGAAGTTCCAATAGAGTTGTTGTTCCGGTTAATTGTTATCTTTCCTTTGGTTTTTGGGTTGATTCACGTGTGCTTCCATCTTTTCCCTCTACTCTTATGAAGAATGTTGTTGTTCTTTTCTCCTTTTCTTCTGTGTTTGATACCTTCTTAAGTGTTTCTTGTAGAGGTGGTCTGGAGGCAGCATAAGTTCTTAGGGACTGGATGTCTGGGAAAGATTTTAATTCTCTCTAATTGATGAAGCCTGGCTTGGCTGGGTAGGTTATTCTTGGTTGAAATTTTTTAATCTTTGAGAACATTGAAGATTGCGCTCCAAGCTCTCCTAGCCTGAAGGGTTTCTGTAGATAAATCTGCTGCTTTTCTAATCGGTCTTCCCTGGTAGGTTGTCTGACCTTTTTCTCTTGCTGTCTTTAGAATTTTTTCTTTTATACCTACCTTGTTTAGATGAATTTTATGTGTCTGGGAGTTGGTCTTCTCATTTGTTGTCTTGCAGGGGTTCTCTGAATCTCTTGTGTTTGAATTTGTGCATAACTGAAGAGATGAGCAAAGTTTTCTTGAATAATTTCATGGAATGTTTGTTCCAGTGTGGTCTCTGTCTCTCTTTCTGCCTCAGGAAGTCCAATTACTCTTAGGTTCAGTCTCTTGAAGTAATTGGTCATCTCTTGAAGATTTTGTACTGTCTTTTTAAGCTTCTTTTCTGTGTTTTTGACACTTTGGGGTTAGTTCTGTATCTTGATCTTCAAGCTCTGAGATTCTTTCTTCTGCTTGGCTAATCCTGCTTTCCCTGCATATTAGTTTGTTATTTATTTCAATCACAGTATTCTTTACTGCTATTTCAGTTATCAGCTCCTTCCTATTTTCCTCGTGTCTCCCATCAATTCTTTTTATTCTCTTCATTAATGTCTTAATGACTGGGTTTGTTACAGGTGACCAGTCATTCTGGGGCCTCTTCATTACTTGCACTCTGTAGTCTGTTTTCTTAGTGTCTGACCTCCCAGTAGTCTGTGTGAGACCTATATTCTTCTTTTGGCTTTTCTTCATTTGTGCAGATCCCCCCCCCCCATCTTCTTTAATTCTGTTGTTTAGGTGTGGAGGGGTTGATTTTACTTCTGTAGGTCAATCTCCTATTCTTCCTTATGTATAATCTCTGACTTTGTTCAATTCTGGAGCTGGACTATAGGTTGGGGGTGGTCCTTTTGGCAGTTTTGAGATTTAATTAAGAGGAGAGCTGTGATTCAAAACCAATCTGCAGATCCCAGTATCCACCAACAGGAGTATGGATAATCTGGAACGCACTTTCCACTGCCTTGCAATCTGTCTATGCACTGGGGCTATAGGTTTACTCCCTGAAAGCAAAATGAGGTTAAAAAAAAAAAAGAAGGGAAAAGAATGGAGCAGGGAGTGGGGGGAAGAGGGAGGTGGGGAGAGAAAGGAGTAAGAGGGAAAACAGACAAAAGTACTGACTAACAAATGAAAAGAGACACAAAGACTGAACAAGTCAAAAGAAAAACAACAAACAAACCAACAGCCATACAAAAAAACTAAAACATAAAATCATACAAATATACAAGCTAACCAATCTCCTTATTGGTGTGCTATTCCCCTATACAAAGATGGGGTCTAAAGCTCCTACATATGAGTGAGAACACATGGTGTTTGGCCTATTTCCCAGATTGTGAACATTGTACCCCATAGGTAGTTCTGAACCCTAGCTCCCCTTCCCGTCTTCCCCCTTATTGGTGGCCCTAGTGTCTATTATTTCCATCTTTGTGACCTTTTAGCTCCTACATATGAGTGAGAACACATAGTGTTTGGTTTTCTGTTTCTGAGTCAGTTCACTTGGGATGATGATCTCCAGCTCTATCCATGTTGCTGCAAAGGACATGACTTTATTCTTTTTATAGCTGTGTAGTATTCTGTGGTGTGTGTGTTTGTGTGTGTGTGTGTAGATCATATTTTATTTATCTAGTCAATGTTGGTGGGCACTTAAGTTGGTTCCATGGTTATGTTATTGTGGATAGTGCTGCAATGAACACGTGAGTACAGGTTTATATCTATATATATTGATTTCTTTTTCTTTGGGTAGATCCCTAGTAGTGGGATTGCTAGATCAATGAAATTTCAATTTTTATTTCTTTGTGATATCTCCAGACTTTTTTCCATAGAGGTTGAACTAGTTTACAATATCACTTACAATGGTATTCCCTTTTCTCTGCAGCCATACCATCATCTGTTCTTTGGCTTTCCAATAATAGCCATTCTGACTGATATGACGTGATATCTCATTGTGTTTTTAGTTTGCATTTCTCTGATGCTTGGTGATGTTGAACATGTTTTCATATGTTTCATATGCTTGTATGTCTTCTTTTGGGAAGTGTCTATCCATGTCCTTTGCCCACTTTTTGATGTTTTGTTTGTTTGTTTGTTATGTTGAGTTATTTGAGTTCCTTAAAGATTATGCCTCCCTTTGTCTGAGGCATAATTTGAAAATATTTTCTCCCAATCAATAAATTTTCTGTTCACTCTGTTGATTATTTCTTTTGTGGTGCAGAAGCTTTTTTGTTTAATTAAATTCCATTTCTCTATTTTAGTTATTGTTGCAATTACTTTTAGAATTATTGTCACAAATTTTTTGTCTATGCCAATGTCCAGCAGAGTGTTTCCTAGGTTTTCTTCCAGAATTTTTATAGTTGCAGATCTTACATTTAAGTATTTGATGTGTTAATTTTTGTATATAGTGAGAGGTAGGGGTCAAGTTTCATTTTTCAGCATTGGCTAGCCAGTTTCCCCAGCACTATTTATTGAATAAGGTATTCTTTTCCCCATTGTTTATTTTTGTTGACTTCATCAAAGATCAGTTGGTTGTAGAAATTTGATTTTATTTCCAGTTCTCTATTCTGTTCTATTGGGCTGTCTGTTCTTGTACCAGTATAATACTGTTTTAGTTAGTATAGCTTTATAGTATAATTCGAAGTCAGGGAGTGCGATGCCTTCATAATTATTCTTTTTGCTTAGAATTGCTTTGACTATTTGGGTACTTTTTTGATTCGTATAAACTTTAAGATTTTTCTAGTTATGTGAAGAATGAAATTGGTATTTTGATCAGCGTTTCATTAAATTTGTTCATTGCATGGAAAGTATGGTCATTTAAACTATATTGATTCTTCCAGTATATGAACAGGGATACTTTTCTATTTGTTTATATCATCTACACTTTATTTCATCAGTGTTTTTAGTTCTTCCTGTAGAGGTCTTTCACTTCCTAAGTTAGGTGTACTCTTAGGTATTTGTGTTCGTGTGTGTGTGTGTGTGAGTGTGTGTGTGTGTGTGTATGTGTGTGTGTGTGTATGGTTTGTGTGAATGGGACTGACCTTTTGATTTTGTTCTCAGCTTAAGCGTTGTTGGTGTATAGGAATGCTGCCAATTTTTATACATTTATTTTGTATCCTGAGACTTTACTAAAGTTATTAATCAAATCTAGAAACTTCTTGGAGAAGTCTTTAGTGATTTCTAGGTATACAATCATGTCATCTGAAAACAGGGATGGTTTGACTTCCTCCTTGCTGATTTGGATAACTTTAATTTCTTTCTCTTTCTGAATGTTCTTCCCAGGACTTCCAGTACAATCTTGAATAAAAGTGGTGAAAGTGAACAACCCTGTCTTGTTGTTGTTCTAAGAGGAAATATTTTCAACTTTTCCTGGTTAACTATGTTGTTGGCTTTTGGATTATCATATATGGCTCTTACTATTTTGAGATATGTTCCTTCAATGCCCAGTTTGTTGAGGGTTTTATAATGAAGTGATGTTGGATTTTTGTCAGATGCCTTTTCTGCATCTACTGAAATGATCATATGGCTTTTATTTTGCTGCTGTTTATGTGATATATCATGTTTATTGGTGTGCAGATATTAAATTATCCTTGTATTCCTGGAATAAAACCTATTTGGTCATGAGGAATAATTTTTTTGATATGCTGTTTAATTCAGTTTGCTAATATTTTGTAAAGGATTTTAGCATCTATATTAATCAGGGAAATAGATCAGTAGTTTTCCTTTTGTGTCATTGCCTGAATTTAGTATCAGTTTGATACTGGTTTTATGTAATGAGTTAGGGAGAACTCCCTTCTTCTCAATTTTCTAGAATGGTTTCAGTAGGACTAGGACAAGATCTTCATTTTATGGCTCATAAAATGTAGCTGTGAATCCATCTGACCCTGGGCTTGTTTTTTGTTGGGAGTTTTTAAATTACTGATTTGATTTCACTGCTCATTATTGGTCTATTCAGGGTATCTATTTCTTCTTAGTTCAGTCATAACAGATTCTATGCTTCCAGGAATTTTTCCATTTCCTCTAGGTTTTTCAGTTTGTTGCCATAGTGGTGTTCATAGTAATCCCTGATGATCTTCTTTATTTATGTGGTATCAGTTGTTATATCAACTCTCATTTCTAATTGACTGAGTTTTCTCTCTTTTTTTCTTAGTTAGCCTACTAGTGGTCTATCAATTTTGTTTATCCTTTTTTAAAAAACCAACTGTTTGATTTGTTGATTCTTTACATCATTTTTGTTTTCTCAGTGTCATTAAGTTTTCCTCTGATCTTTGTTATTTATTTTTGTCTGCTGGCTTTAGGTTTATGTTGTTTTTTTTTTTTAACATATTGAGATTTCACTTCAGATCTAGTAAATGATCAACTTTTAAAATATCTTCCATGGCAGTTTGGAAAGTTTAGTTCTTAAAACTATTTCAGGTATAATAATTTGGTATAGCTAATAAATATATCATATTAGCATATTATTCAAACTCTTTATATATGTTTTACCTACCAACAATGATTCCAGGGTATCTAAATTTTTTTACGACTATTAAATTACATATGTTTCCATAAGTGTATCTTTGTTCTTCTCTTTATATTATTAAATAATACATATATTATTAAATTGTTGACCAACTAAATTGAACAATGACTGGAATCAAAATTCCATTCTCTGTATGTCATCCTGTGACAATTAGTTTTTCAATTACTAAACCAGAAGATTAAATTTTTCTACTGTGTAAGCACTTCTTTCATTCTGCTTAGATATTTTAAAACATTTAATATAAAAAATACTTTTTTGTGTACTTACTACTTAATAATTCCATTATGTCTTAGTTCAATATTGTTATTAATATTGTCTGGTGTGCATTTTTATTCCAGGGAAATTTTTTCTCCTATATCTTTGAATAGCACTTCTCTATTTGTTTTGATCTCTTTTGCAAGGTATACTGAAAAAAAACTATGTGTCTGTTCTTCATTTATTGGCTCCAAATAATTCAACTTATTTCTTTGATCTTTTTTATTGATTTTGTTCATCGCTGCCTATATTTTCAAAACATGGAGCAGCCTGATTTGTTACAAACTATTCCTTATTCGTCCCATAAGCTCCTTTTTCACCTTCTCATCTGATTTTGTTTTCATTTCTACCTATCAATACATTTCTTGTTTTAAGAAATTATTATTATTTTTATGGTGATTTAAAAGGAGCCATAATTTAAATCTTACTGTTTCTTGAAGAAGTCATTTTCGTAAGTTTTTTGTTTTCTTACACATGGACAGTGTTTAATTTTTTATTATGCAGAGAACCAGATTTAAATTTACTTATCTATACTTACTTATCCATAAATGGTAAGACTTTTGTCTAGAAAGAGGAGAACTGGCTTTCTATAACAATCGTCTCTCTCTTTAAATTTTAGGCCTTAAATTGTAAAAATTTGAAATTTAACATCTTAAATTTTAGAAATTTAAGGTTGTCAGAAACCTTTAGCGTAGACTTTTAAATACTTGTTGCTAGTTTAGTGATCTAGCTAAATGTGAGGACACAAAGATGAAACTAAGTCCATGAGTAATTATGGCTAGAGAACTTTGTCTTTGTGCCAGTTCTGATCATGTACATACATGTGTGTATGTGTAGAGTCACTATGACAGGTGCCTGGGTTTCATGGTTGATAAATAGTTTTGCTTCTTTAGCCCTATTAATAAAACTGCTTGTCTGGTGCCATGTCACTATGGGCCTTTCCTTGCCCACTGTCTAGTAAAGTGATTCTTACTCTAGTCCCTGGTCCAATGTCCCCAGGTAGCTACTAGAGATATTAAAAATAGCCTTACTATCTTGAACTAGATTTTCATATCTGAGACGTCCTCTGTTGACCTGCAGTTTCTTCTATATTATGACCCAAATCCTGAGATTCACAATGACTACGGATCTTTCATAATATTCAGTTTATTGGTTTGATTTGATTTCCAGATTTGTTTTAAGTAAGTGCAGACTAGTATGACTGTGAAAATATAAAACACTTAATGAGTTATAATTGTTTGGACTTTAAGATAATTTAGAAAAAATGATAGGGTAACAATACAATGAATTTTACAAAAAGACCAAGGGATCAGTGATATCTTTGATAGGAAAGGAAAATATAAATATAATTATTATTAGGCTTGAAAAATATCATTTAATTCTTAAATACATTCAACTATAAGAAGTTTCCATTAGAGATAATCTAGAAAAATTTCAAATGCTTGGCCTAAAATTGGGATTGGATTTATTAATTTGCAAATATGGGATGGGCCTGTAAAATCCATATTTTAAAGAAATCTCTCATGGATTCTGATGTGTAGTTAGATTTGGAAATTACTGCTCCCAGTTAATCTGAAAATGTAGATTTGGGAAGAAAGCAAGGAACTTGCCAATATGTATAGAAATTCTTTGAAATAAAATAGATGTAGTTATAAAGCAATGTGGCATTAAATATCACAAAATATAAACACTCAAATGAGTATTACTATCACTGACGAACACCTTTCAAGTCCGCAATTTACTCTTTAGATTTCCACAAGTAGGAAAAATCCTCATCTGAGAATGCATTTGATTTTGTGAAAGCAGATTAAAGTCGTTTGGATTTTTCTTTTTTATATATATAAGTCCTACTGAATAGGTCTTTGGAACTCTCTTTCTACGTCTTGGTCAATTGAAGAATGAAAATGAAAACTAACTCTTACCGAAGTTGTTATGATTAGAATTTAAATATAATTGTGAAGATAATTATTTTTAAGTTGATCAAGATGCTTACAGTCAAAAGCTCATTTTAAAGTTAAAAATTACTTATTCTTAACACATTCACAGTCCTGACACAAACAGAAGATAAGCCTTTTTAGTACATGCAGAAAAACCCAAGTGTTAAGTCAAATTGTATGTATTGAGATTGGTTTTTAATTACATGACAACTCCAACTGAATAAAAAAGAGCAGGCCAGAAGACTACTCTTTCAATAATGGACTTCAGATAATTCAACTGTGTCTTAGAACTGTTCACATGTTTCAGTAGGTTATATATCAATTTTAAAGATATAGAGCATTAAAACTAGACTAGTTTCATACATAATAGGCATCAAAAGAAATGCAATCTCTGTGTACATTGCTATTATATGAGCATGGAGAAGTTCTTAAATAACTGAAAATTAAAGTCATAAAATATTACTTTTATATAATGTTTACTTTTTAGAATCTTATTTTTTATTTTTATTTTCTCTTCCATATAATTAAATCAATTTAATTCAAAGATGGTCAGTATAGTTTCAGAAGGACTGTCTTTCTTGTCATGGTTAATGACTGCATTTCAGATTTTTAGAGGTAGGGAAATTACCCAAGGGTCTCTAAAGTCTACTTTACCTTAGCTGGAGAATATCACTTAATTTATTTTTTCTAAACTTAAATATTAGAAGTAATTTTAAAAATAATTTATACTTTATCCTATCTACATGTGAAATGTTGGGTGTTATGAATAACACAGATGGACAGAGATAAAGTAAAACAAGGCTACCAAAGAATCATTGAGAAGCTCTCCCCAAAGTTGTTTTCTAAGCCCTTACTCTTGGTGGGATCTACTGATGAAGTACAAAGCATGTTATTAATATGACACATCCGGTCTCATCATCCAACAAATTTATTTTAACAGGGAGAAGCACGATTTAATTTCCCTGCTGTGAAGTCTCATGAGAATATTTAAGTAGAACTACTTTAGGAAAATGTACTCCACCCTAATTATATATATTTTTTCTTCTATAGCATTGTAATCACCCGTGGGATTCAATCTCAGCTTTGGAAGATGGCTAATGATATCTTCCAGTGAAGCACTGTAACTATAAATGTACAGAATAAATAAAATTGTGTAAAAAGTATAATCCAGGTCATTCCTCTCATTTTGGATTCAGAGGGCTTGTGTATCCTGAATCCTCATGCACTGGCTTGGTGAATCTGATTCCAGATCCTTTAATGAGTATTTTCTTGCTCCTATATTATTCTTTCTTGTTGGTATGTTACTTCAAAACTCATTTTCAAAGCTCACCTTATAAACAAAATTACCAGGAGTTTATTTCTTATCACAGAGAATAACCACAGAATTCAAAAGAAGGAAGCATTGACAGAGCACTGAGGCAGGATACCAAAAATGGGTGTACAAATACAAAGGTGGGGATAAGCCTGGGTCTCAAGCCAAGGATCAGGGAGTCAGTGACCACAGTAAGCAGGATGAAGAGAAGCTGGTGCTAAGATCTCAGAGACCATCTACCACTGGGCTCAGAGGGGCTCATGGTGAGGCATGGTTGAGGAGTAAAAAATTATCTGTAAGCTACCTGATCTCAAGGCATGGATCAGCAGTGCTGCTGCTGCCGCATAAAGGGACCCTTCTAGAATTCCTTGAGTCTTACCCAGAACCTAGTTTCTGCTGGAAATAAAAGGGAAAGTTTCTCAGAGACAAGCCTCTGATCTTCATTCCATGTTCAAATTGTATTTTAGCCCTGATCTTTCACCTCCACTCATGAACCATGATTTTTTGTATCTTTAGGTAAAGGAACAAATATGTGTAGCAAACAAAAGTAATGCTTATGAGGAGTGGGAAGTGGTTATACTGTGTGAGATTTAAGATTTATGTAACTTTCCCTAATTTTTTTAGGTTATAAGAAGAACTTACGACAATTTGTGGCTAGCTTAGAGAAAAAGGAATGGACTAGCCATGTAAATTACTAATGGCATAATTCATATTGTGATGCAATTATATCTGGGTCCAGTAACCACAAATATAATTTAGCTCATTGAGTGTATAACCCGATTTTTTAATAATGTATTTATGTGTAAAGCAACCAATCCTTCTCCTTTTTATAAGCATGTAAGGCAGTCTTTTTTGTTGGCATAAAGTACAACTTTCAACACAAATTTTAGTCATGAAATAATAGAATTCTAATATATTTTAAGATTTTTTAATATATTATTTTTATTTTAAAGATGTGGGGTACAATTCAGGGTTAAGTATATGAGTGGTCATCATACAGGTAAAAGAGTTAAAGAATTTTAGACATAGGTAAGTTTTTATCATATTATCTCTTTTTGCATACATTATTCGCTATTAAACATACATGTTCAGTTTTACTTTACTTTGAGTTATACATTTTTTCTGGGAGTTTTTTTTACATTATGCTATTTTATCTGTTCTCTAATTTTTTCAATTTCTATGGGTGATTAAACACATTATTTACATACAACACAGCTGTTTGGGATTTTTTGGTGGGGAGACAGGAGAGACAAAGTCTAAAATGAATAGCACAGAAATTTGAAGCTATCTGGTCAGGCGCGGTGGCTGATGTCTGTAATTACAACACTTTGGGAGGTTGAGGCAAGAGGATTGCCTGAGCCCAGGGGTTTGAGACTAACCTGGGCAACTTGACAAAACTTCATCTTTACAATAAATCAAAAAATTAGAAGTGGGGGGGCACCTCTGGTTTCAGCCACTTGGAAGGCTGAGGTGGAAGGATAGCCTGAGACTAGCGGGTAGAGGCTGAAGTAGCTGTGAGTATGCCACTGCACTCCAGCCTGGGCAACAGAGTGAAATTCTGACTCCAAAGATAGGAAGAAAGAAAGGGAGGGAGAGAAGGAGGGAGGGAGGAATGAAGAACGAGGGAAAAAGAAATTTGAAGTTATCTAATTGACATAATTGACTCCAAATCATAATCAACTTAGTTAAATTTAATGTGCTAAAATCCTGTAAAGCCTTTCCCTTGCTATTTCCCTGTATCTACTTTTCCCAACAATTGGAGGTGTTGATGCTTTGATGAATTTTTAGCAGTCTGGAATTTAGGAAGGAAGAAATTATAGCCTTTGCAAACAATTATAACTGGATACTTTCTTACAAGTATTAACTGATACGATTAATACTCTGAATAGTTTGTCAGTTGAACAATTCTATGCTCATTGGCTCAAGAAAGAATAAGAAATGAAAAAAATTTCTTTGCTTTATTCATTTTAAAAGTTTAGGTCCTTGGGAAAATGGAAAGTACTTTGAAGAAAACAGTGCATTTGGAATAATATGATATTTATAAAAAGCACTTCCTGATTCATAAGTAGAAAAGGTTCGAAGAGGAGGAGTAGAATTAGAGAGAGGCAAAAAGTCCTTAGATGCTTCTGGGTCCCTGATAATATAGTCTTCTTTTCTGCCCTCATCACATCTTTTAAAGTATTCAACTTGAAGTTTTATATGTATGGGACTTACTATATGCCATTGTCCCTCCATTAGAATCTAGAAAGATGACTAGATCTTGATGTTCTTTGGAATTTTCTAGCAAGATGAAGACTGGACATTTGCAAGTGTCCATAAAGACCCTCTGCATGAGTGGACATCTGTTGGTGGGTGAGTGAAAGTCTGTCTGAGGGGAGATTTGGGTTCATGCACCCAGGATTCTGCTCTGGAAGTGACTACAACCCACCACCACCCTGAGATTAGAGTCCCAGGTACACAGGATTGTCTGTTGCTCTCGGTACTCTCCTGAGAAAAGTCTGCTGAATTCAGCTGATTCTCATCACCTGGAGCCCATCCTACACTATCACCTGTGACAGCAAAGCGGCTGGAGCCCGGAACCCATGGAGGGAGCAGTCAAGAGAGCTGGACAGGAGCCCCACCACTGATGAAGGGTAAGGAAACACCCTCCGGAGTCATTTTCTCTGTCTCAGAACCAGGCAGAGACCTGCACTGCCCAGTCCAGCTCCAACCAGCCTCCAACTTGGAACCTAGAAGTAATCTCATCAAACTTGGAGAGACAGACGTCCCTCCTCCATGCTGGAGCAGACACAGTCAAGTCAGATCTGAGTAGAAGACTTGACAGGTAGCAAGTTGGGTGAGTCCAAATCTGATCCACCCTCCTTCCGCAGTAAGCCTGGGACCTGACCCATGCTGAGAGCAACCCTATCAACCCACCTGAGAGCAGAGGGGAGGGGCTGGAGGTCAGAGCTGTAAGGAAGTTGGACTTACAGGAACTGCCTCAGAGAGAGTTTTATTTTTTGGTTTGTTTGTTTTGCTCCTTTTGTTTGTTTGCTTTTGTTTGTTTTTTTTCTTTTTTCCTCTTTCTGTTTTTGATTACATTTTTATACTTGCTTTGTTTCTGTTATTTTATTGTTTTTCTTTAGGCTTTCTGTTTGTTTGTGTATGGGTAATTTTGAGGGAGAGTACATCATTAGGGGGGTCTCTGTCAGTTTGTGTGTGTGTATGATTGTCTGTATGTTTTAACTTTTTTTTATCTTTTCTGTCTTTGTGTCTCTTTTCATTTGTTAGTTAGTTGCCTATCTGTTTTCCCTCTTAATCTCCCTCTCCACCTTCCTCTCATTCCCCTCCTTCCTTTTTCCCATTCTTTTCCTTTTTCTTTCCTTATTTTGCTTTCAGGGGACAAATCTATACTTCCACTGCATGGACAGTTTGTAAGGCAGTGGGAAGTGGATTCCAGGGGGCCCACACACCTATCAGTGGATACTGGAATCTGCAGATACTTTCTGAATTGAAGCTCTCCCCTCAATTACCTCTCAAAACTGCAAAAAGTACAGCCCCCCACCCACAGTCCAACTTCAGAATTGAACAAAACCAGAGGATCCACATAAGAAAGAAACAAAAGTAAAATCTACCTCCATCCAAAATAACAGAATTAAAAAAAAGGTTACAAAAAAAGAAGAAAGGGAGGAAAATTTACAAAAATAAGAAAAACCAAAAGAAGAATATGGGTCTCACACAGACCCCTGGGAGGTCAGCCACTGGGGATACAGACTTTGGAATGCAAACAATGAAGAGCCCCCAGAATGACTGGTCTCAAACCACAAACCCTGATATCAAGACATTAATAGAGAGAATAAACAGAATCGAAGAGAGATAAGAGGAAAGAAGGGGTTGATAACTAAGACAACAGCAATAAAGAATACAGTGAATGAAATAAATAATAAACTGATAAGCTTGGAAAGCAGAAGTAGCCAAGCACAAGAAAGAATCCCAGAGCTTGAGGACCAAAATATGGAACTAACCCAAACTGTAAAAACATAGAAAAGAAGCTTAAAAAGACAGAGCAAAACCTTCAAGAGATGAGCGATTATTTCAAGAGAACAAACCTAAGATTAATTGGGCTTCCTGAAGCAGAAAGAGAGACAGAGACTACCCTGAAACAAACATTTCATGAAATTATCCAAGAAAATTTCTCTCATCTCATCAGTGATACAACCATTCAAACACAAGAGATTCAGAGAACCTCTGTAAAACAACAAATGAATAGACCAACTCCTGGGTACATAACAATTTGCCTACACAAAGCAGGTATAAAAGAAAAAATCCTAAAAGCAGCAAGAGAAAAAGGTCAGATGACCTACCAGGGAAGACCAATTAGAATAGCAGCAGACTTATCTACAGAAACACTTCAGGCTAGGAGAGCTTGGAGTCTAGTCTTCAAAGTTCTCAAAGATGGTCTGTGGGCTTAAGAAGAACAAAGGATAAAGTAGCAATTACCTTCAAAATCTATTGAGAGGTAGATGGAGTAATAGTCATCTTGGTGGATGCCAGTGTGAAGTGTAGACGCCAGTGTAAAGTATGAATGCCAGAGGCCAGATACAACCTTAACTTCTTGAGGACATGAGAGTTTACATGTAAAGCCAGGGAAAATAGAAATTCAGAAGAGATATTCAATTGTCACAGAAATATTTAAAAGGTTACTTTTTGTACACATTAAAGTTTGTAGATTAAGAAAAAAGAATTGTCATTAAACCGAGGTGTCCCTTTTCAGTTTAGAGTTTTTTCCTATACAAGATGTCTTCTTACCTTTATGTCAACTCTACAAAATATGTATGTCAGATAGTATTATACAAGGAAGTTGTGGTGTGTAGTAGTTGAAAAACTATCTGCCAGTCAGCTTAAGTTTGAATCCCAGTTTGGCAACTAAACTTTCCCACACAAGGGAATGAAATTGCACCTACTGCAAGAAATTGTAATGAGGATTAAATGATTTACAACATGTATATGATTAAGAGAGTAGCTCCTAAGTGGCCAATAAATACAAACTCGATCACCATTTTATATCACAGAGCCCACTTTTCCTAGACAAGATCTTGTAGCTAATAAGTGTTTTAGGCAGAACTCATACTACAGTTTGTATGCTATTTCCATGATAACTAGGAGACTATATAATTCATTGCCCAACTCAGAAAAAGTTTGAGAATAAAAGAAGTGTTATTAATTATTGTGATTAGACAATAGGGCTGGGGCATGGCTTTTGGTTAGTTACTACACTATAATCTAAAGCACCAAGGATTATTTTTGTTTTGATCTCTCCTGCTATGACTACTGTTACCTGTTTGATCCTGAATCTTTGTCTTTCTTTTTTTTTGAGTTGGAGTCTCACTCTGTCACCCAGACTGGAGTGCAGTGGCCACTCTCGGCCACTGTAGCCTCGACCTGCTGGGCTCCGGTGATCCTTCTGCCTCAGCCTTCCGAGTAGCTGGAATTACAGGCACGCACTACCACATCTGGCTAATTTTTGATTTATTGTGGAGATTAGGTCTCGCCAAGTTGCCCAGGTGGGTCTCAAACCCACGGGATCAGGCAACCCACTCACCTCAGCCTCCCAAAGCACAGGATTACAGGCTGAGCCACCGAGCCCAGCTCCAGCTAATTTTTGACTTATTGTAGAGATGAGGTCTTGTCAAGTTGCCCAGGCGGATCTCGAACCCTCGGGCTCAGGCAATCCACTCACCCCAGCCTCCCAAAGCACTGGGATTACAGGCTGAACCACTGAGCCTGGCTGAATCTTTTGTCTTTATCATTAAGTTCTGATTGCTATGGTAGGCTTCCTATGCATGATGCTGTGGAGTGGGTTCTTTTGAATAAGGTCACCTACCAACTAATCATATAACTTAATCTGAGCTTTGAGTTAAATTAGTATTGTAGAAAGCGTCCCTTCTGTGACATTAATTCCACCCCTATTTTGCTACTGACCTCATGCTACATCTCTGGCACTCTTTTCTGAATCTCCAGACACTGCTTGGGTTTCCCAGTTCACAGATTTTTTTTTTTCTTAGTTAAATCTTTCTAGCCTTCTGGTCTTGAGTCTCACCTGCCATGGAATGTCAGCACTGATGCTTATTTATCAGATTATTAGCTTCTTGGCATATTATTAGGATTGCTTAAAATACAGTCATTTCTATATAAATGGAAATACTTTAACAATTTATCCTTTTTAATAATCAAGCCAAAGAAACGGCAGCCATCAAACTCTAGTGCAATCTCTCTTATTGAATGTGATAACATTACTGGGTAGCGTCCTTGTGGGGATTAATGCATGAAACTGCCATTTTGCATAACAATAATGTCAAAAGCATAACTCTGAAAAGGTCCATCTTAGTTATAAAACTCAAGCAGAAGATTGATACATTATCTTTAAAAGATTCCGAAATGCTTTGTGATTCTTCATTGTATAATATCTCTGACAAGATATACGAAGAAAGTATTCCATTTAAGTACACAGGTGCAGATCTGATCCCAGAGCTCTGTTTCTGAAGTCATGTTTGTTTTAGGTAAAGGTCACCAAGAAATTCTCCTTTTGAAACTTCAGATATTAGAGGAAAATATGGCAATATTGGGGTAAATGACCTTTGTGTTGATCACTCTGTCAAGAATCCATAAATATGCACATGTAAAAAGAAGTATGTCCTATATTCACAGATTTTTAGAACAAAATTAAGTATTTGGAATTATCACCTGCATTTTATTTGACAAATGCAGGCCTTAGGACATCAATATTTAAAACTCTTAATATTACACTCTCTTAATTACAATTGTGTAAGGAAAAACACTAAAGTCTCTTCTTTCCAGCATTGCATGTAGTTAAAACACATAGCAAATGGATCTATATGCTTATTTGGGTTTCATTCTGACGTACTTGATCCTCATATTCTTTATTTGGTTCTACTGTTTATCAAGAAACACCATGTGAAAGTTAATAATAACATAATTTGGAATAATAATTACATTTTTATTCAATTGCTATGGGAAAACACTGAATTGAATAATGAGATAAAATGAGTGTCTCAGTCTTAACAGGACATTAATCAACATACTAACTGTGAGCAAACTGATTTGAGGCTGTTATGACTTAATTTGTCTCAAAATCATTATTTTTAATGTATTGCATAATGTACTTTAAAATGTGTGTTGAACTGATTATGGTAAGCATTAGATTTCGACAGAATAGATGCTACTCCTCATTGTGTCATGACTTATCTCTTTTTTATAGTGTACAGTATAAAATCGATATTCCTGAAACTCTGACATTTCACAGCTATGTTCAGGCGAGGCTAGATTCATTCTGCAACTGCTCTACCTAAATTAGTTTATAATAACAGAGCCTATGTATTTTCATAATCCTGAGTGCCAAAATATATTTATTATTCATTGTTGTTTTAAGAGATTTTCACAAAAATGTTTAAATGTCATTTGAAGTTCCAATAAATAATAGTAATTTTCCAAACTCAGGAATCTTAAATACCAGCTTTAGGTAATGGAAATTTGATTCCAAACCCTATATCTTCACTTAACAGGAATTTGACTCTGGAAACGTCAACCACTCCAAAGGGTTCAACTGTTCTCTTCAAGTTCCTCCTTATCCTTGGGGAATCACGTTCAATGTCACTTTTCTAGATAAGCGTACTTTGATTCCTACCTCTCCAGCCCAGATACAGAGGAAAAAAACGTGCGTGCGTGTGTGTGTGTGTGTGTGTGTGTGTGTGTGTGTAGGTGTGTTTATCTATTTCTTTCCATCATCTGTGTGTGTCTGTCTATCTATCATCAATCTATCAATCTATCTATCTATCTATGGTAAAAGTAAAATAGTTAATTTAAAGGCTACCTACAGCTGGAGTAAGGTAGAGTAAGAGTAAGGTAGAGGAGAGAATTGCTCATTTAAAAAAAAATGCACTGTAATAGTTTTTACTTATAAAGTAGAAAAACGTCATTCCTAGGTATAGATAGCATAGGTGCAAAGTTTTAAGTAAAGGGAATCAAGTATTGTAAAGAAAGAGAAAGAGAGAGAGAGAGAGAGTGAGAAAGAAAAGATGAAAGAGGAAGAAAAGGAGAAGAAAAAGAAAAAAAGGAGGAGAGAAGGGAAAGGAAAGGAAGAGAGGGGAGAGAAAGGGCAACAGATAAGAGTAGGGGTAGAAACAGTTTTTATTTGTGAGTAGCTTAGATAAAAGTTTGGGAATTCTGAGACCCAGAGAAAATTTGAGAGAGGGAGGAGATAAGTCTCTATAGGTGGAAGGTGGAAAAACAGGCAGAAAACCAATGCCTAGGAGGACAAGGCAAAGGAGAAATTTTTAATGGTGGAAAATATCTAATACGCGTTTTAGTGATTGATGTCTAATAATCAATATTAAGTTGTTCCCTCCTCTTCACAGCGCTAAACTGTTTTTCCCCCATCCTGTTCACTGATAGCATCAAAGTTACTAAAACAGCTATTAACATATTATTCACCCATTGGTGCTTGTGACAGGAATTAAAAAGGAAGATTTATATTTCACCTTTATGTGAGTACTACAAGGTAGAGAAAGATAAACACCCACAGATGACTAAGATAAACTGAGGAATCAAAAATGAAGTGAGAAAAGAAAAATAGAGCAGAAGTGATCAGGTAAATAAAAACCTGTTAAGCACCTGCAAGGATATTGTGAAGGAGACGGGTCCTCTCATCCTATACATGTGTAACGTCTGTTTATGTGGGTATATATGTGTAGTATATCTATGTACATCTCCAAACATGTTCCAGGGATTTGTATTTAGGTAACAAAAGAAGGGACCATCTCAGGAAACTGGAGGACTCTAGTCAAGCATCTACTGTGGAGATGGATGAAGGCTGATATAATGTGGTGCTATTCAGAGCTAACTCCAGGATTGCTCATGTGTTTCACTTCTGGTCCCAGAGTCACTACTCCTTGCCTGAGAAGGAGAATGATTATAGCCTGAAACCAGTAAGTGAGTTAAGCATTCGAACTTATTTTAAAATCCATGGCAGAGACATCATTTCCAAGTCATGGTTTTCACATGCAGAAACTATGTTCCTGAAAGAGACAAAATGTTTTAAAATTTCCAAAAGGACTGACTTAAAATGTTAAGAGGCCTAAAAGAGCAAAAACTAAGTTTATTTGAAACTAACATATTGGAGAGAGAACAGGGGCATCAGTTATCCCTGAGTACTGTAGCACGACTGGTGGAGAGGTGGTTGCGGAGAATGGAGAAGAAAAGAGAAGAAAGGAGAAGAAAGTGCTCAGCTGTACTGAGAGAGCACCAGGTTTTCCATCCATCGCTGGTCTGTCTGCCAGGACTCAATCTCAGGGCAGAATAATAACAGATCCCTCAGGACCAACTAACAGGACCTAATGTTTCTCTGGGAAGATTGCAAGCTTTAGAGAAAAGCTCCATGTTCCACAGAGCATGGGTTGGTAGGGTAGTAGAAGTGTGGTCAGTGTGTGGGAGATGGGCCTGATAGAAGACTAAGAGAAATTCATTTGCTCCAATGTGGGTCAGAGAAAAATGAGTCTTTCTGAACACAGCTGGAAACTGACCAGCTAGCTTAAGTTTGTAGGAAAATAAATATCAAATTTTTGAAATGTAAGTAATGACTAAATAGTAAACTCACTGCCTTAAACAGGGAAACTTCTAAATGTTCCCATTTTCAGTCCTGCTTTTTCTTCTTATTTCCAATACTACAAGTGTGGCAAATATACTAGATAACTCATACTAGATCTTTTTTTTAACCATAAAATATGCATATTATGATTTTTATTCTCTTCATGCTTTCCATTTATTCTTTTAATTCAGCACCATTCTTCTTACTGATTTCTTTCTATCCTTTATTTTGTCTCCAAAGTTTGTTCTACTTTGCACCCCATATACAGAGTTATCCAATCTTACTTGATTTTGTTCATGATGTCTTTTGCCTTCTTGATTTCCTTTCCTTTATAAAAACTACACATTAAGATAGGGCGTGAGCCGGGCTCGGTGGCTCAACCTGTAATCCCGTGCCTCTGGGAGGCTGAGGGGAGTGGACTGCCTGAGCCCGCGAGTTCAAGACCCGCCTGGGCGGCGAGACCTCATCTGTACAATAAATCAAAAAATCAGCCGGGCGTGGTAGCGCACGCCTGTAATTCCGGCTACTTGGAAGGCTGAGGCGGAAGGATCGCCGGAGCCCAGCAGGTCGAGGCTGCGGTGGCCGGGAGCGGCCACTGCACTCCAGTCTGGGCGACCGAGTGAGACTCCAACTCAAAAAAAAAAAAAAAGATAGGATGTGAGTCATATTTTATATTGCTTTGTGCCTGGGAATTTTTGATAATTTCAATAACTCTCCATGATGCTACTTTTCCCCACTCTTAATGATTCTGCACCCCACCTCATTCTCCATAGCATGACACTTGGATCAGGCCACTATCTTGCTTGAGAGATTTTATGGGAAAGCTTACATTCTAATGAGAGCAGATATTATTATATTAGTAAGCGAAATATATAGTATTTGAGAAAATAGCAGCTAAGGAAGAAAGTACAACAGAGATTTTTGCAATTTTATTGAGATGGTCAGGAAAGGTCTCATTAAACAAGGGAGCACAGAGCTGAGAAATGAACTCTCTGGGAGCAGAAATTTCCCAGCAGATGGAAGAGTCCACGAGAAGACCTAGAAACAGTAAAGTATGATGGATGTGTTCAAGACATAGCAGAGACTCTAGTGTGGGTAGAAATAAGGGAGAGAGAGAGAAAGAATAGAAGGATATAAGGTCAGAGGTGTTAGGTCAGATTGTGTATGGTCTTGCAAGAATTTGGCTTTCTTTCTAGGTGAAGCAGGAAGCTGTTGATTAGGATCAGACCAGAGCAGCAAACTGTTCTTATTGTCCTGAAAAATGTTTTGAAAAACGCGTTTCAGAGATGAGAGTGTGATTAAGTGTGTTAAAGGCTTTTGATAGGTAAAGTAAGTGAGAACAGAGAATCGGCATTGGATTAACCATGATAGTGGATTGGAAGACTAGTGTAGACAAAACGTGACTAGAGTGGTTATAAGCAAAAATGGGAAGAATAAGATCTGGAGACAGTAAGTGTACACATTAATTTGAGGAATTTTATTATCAACAAGGGCAAAGAAATGAGATAATAGATTGATACATAATTGAGGACAGGAGAAGATTTCTTTAAATGAGAAAAATAAAAGCATATTTCTGGTAGCTACTATCCAGTGGTGAGGAGGAAACAAATCAAATGGAAGAGAAAAGGAGGAAATGCTGGGCGGTATCCTTCAACATGGCAGAATTAAGGAACCGACATTAGGTAGGAACATGGGCAGTCTCTCCACAGTAAGGAGAGAAGGGCAGAGTAAATGGACACAGATGCCATAGGTGGGTAATTGAGGTCATGGAAGTAGAGAAATTTTCTTCTGATGGCTTACATTTCCTTGGTCAAATAAGAACCTGGTCATCAGGAATAAGGATAGATAAAAGGAAATCACAGATCTAATGACAGAAAAGGAAGTTGTAAATAATTGTCTGGGAAAGTCAGCAGAGAAGAAAAATGTAGCATAGTTGCCAGGAAACATTAAGGGGCATAGAATTAGATTTAATCAGGGTTAGAGCTTTTGCCAAGTGACCATGCTGAAGAGTTGATGCTGTATTTCGTTATTCCTACCTATTGTTTTAGCAAAACTCATCAATCAGAGCTGCCTGACCTGCATGAGACTGTGAATTAAGTGAAAAATAAACTTTTATTTTGTTGGGTCACTGAGATTTGGGGGAAGATATTTGTTCTGTCAGCTGATGTTAATTAACCTAATACACTCTTGTCAAAATCTTGCCATATTCTTTATTCAGATTAATCAGCAAGAGGAAAAATAAAAATTATATAATATGGTAATTTCTAGTTCCATTTCCTTTCAAATTTCCCTATGTGTCTTATCTCTCAAGCTATATTCTAACTTTGGGGACTTAAAATTCTTTGCAGTTTCATAGCACCTACCATGGCATTTTTTTCTCCATAAATAATTACCAAATAAATGAATAAATAGAAATTGATAAGATTTAAGGTTATTCTATTTTGCTGTATTAGGAAATTCTTTTTTTTCAGAGTGAAATAGATAAGAGAAATGATAGTTTATTTTCGTAGTGAAATGTGTTCATGCAGTGAGAGACTCTGACAGGCGTGCTTCATGCACAATGAAATAAAACAATCCTCACTCAGACTTGGATGCTACATTTTTTCTTGGCAGTCCACAGTGCCATATTTCTTCCATGGCAGTGTCTCTATGCAGTGCATACTTTTGTTGGAGACCTTTGGGTTATGACATTTGCCTTTGCCCAAATATGCCTCTGAGAACACAGGGTAAAGTTTTCAAAAGAAATTCTATTTTTCCATCCGTAGAAAACATACACATTTAGTACATTGACAATGGAGATGCAATTAATTATTGCACTAGCCCACATATGTTAGTTTTGTATGGCCAAGTAGCTATTTTGGAGGGTGATTAAGTTTACATTTCTTCAGTGTGTTCTTAGGTAACTAAAAATGAAGTAAGGATTTCAAAATATGCAGTTAATAGAGTACCCTATATTATTCCTCCACCTACCATGATTTTCCTCAAAGAATATAGCAGTTAGAATCACAAGGTATCACAAGACTAAGAAGAATGTTCGAAGGATATCTATTTCATCCTTTTACTTCCAATTCAGATTAAACCTAAACTTAAAATGGCCCCAGGAGTGCATCAAGATTGAGAAAAATTACACATGGTAGAGCATATGTCTCAGTCCACTCCCAAATCATGGAGTTGACCATTTTCACCAATTTCTGTCCTCCCTTCCTCTCTCCTATCCTCCCTCCCTCCTTCCCTCCCTTCCTTCTTCCCTTCCTTCCTGTTCCTTCCTTATTCTCTCCCTCTCTTTCTTCCTTTTATCACTAAATACTGACATAATGTCATCACTGTCTCCCAGGTTTAGATCTGTTACTTACTTTGTCTCTATAATTCAAAAAATAAAGTGTAAAGGGCAAGTTTAAGGCAAAATTGCACCTGTAATTTTTTAACTCTACCTTTGAAAATAACCTGATTACTTATTTTAATAAGATAGGTTCATTCTGTCAGAAGTTTCAGTAGAGAGAAAAAAACTGATAAAAAAAAATTCTAAGGATGATCAGAATACTAAAGACAGAAACTTACTGAAGAACCCTACTCAAATGTTTGAGCCACTTCACTACAAATCTCAGAAATGCAAAATGAATTCCAAATGCTTCTAGTTTCAAATACTTTAACCCAACCTTAAAACTGCACATATTTGATCATCCTCATGCTCTACAAGCACTAGCTCAGATGTGATCTAGTCACTAACCCACAAGTGTTAGTCAGGTAAACCCTCTTTAGGTCCCACATTCATGCTCATTCTATGCAGACGGGTCTCTTTCACTGAACAGTGGCCCATCACTACTTGCCAATCCTGTTTCACAAGTCTCCACAGAATCTTTTCAGGCAAGCTCTACTATTACTACTACACATGCCTCCATCCTTAAACCTTGCAACCTTGGTGGTTACACCGCATATCCAACTCACTATGCACACTGGTCCACGTATGTGGAGGAGTTTTAACAAATTACTCTCACTATGTATATTACACATTGTCAAGTTTTTCCCTTTTATTTTGTATTCTGCAATGTTAGATTGTAGTCTTCTCTTTCCTCTTTGAATTTCTCTGTGAATAGTATTTTCTTTGTTATGATACAGTTAAATGACTTACTTTGAGAAAATTTTAACCCTAGCTCTTTTCTTCAGGCAAAATTAGGTAAATCCAGTCTAACTATTAACAAATATTTATATATTAAACATTTAAGATTCTAATATCATTTTTATTAAACTATTTCAATACTTAACAACTTTTACTTCCCATTTTCATTAACTAACATGTATACCTATATTTGTATGTATATAAATGTGTGTGTGTGTGTGTGTGTGTGTGTGTGTGTGTGTGTGTGTGTATCAGTCCATTTATGGAGTGAAATGTATGTGTCATTATATCTCATTTCTATGAATTGGGTGGGTTTTTTTTTTTCCTTCCTTTAAAATAAAATGGTTGCCAGACTCCATGAATGATGTACAATATCTGAGTTGGTAGCACTTAGCAATTAGGTACTTAGCAATGCTAATGTCAGATCCCAGACAAACTGGATGTCAAACAAATACTCGACTTCACATTTGGGATGCTCTGCAAAGCTGGCTACGGTTAAACATTTCAGAACACAATAGAAACGTAATGTTTAGAAGCTGGCAGAATGACTTTGGGTATGGTACACAGAGAAGAGGAATTCAAATACCTGGCATTTGAATCAAAAGTTTGGAAGAGGGAACACTCCTTAGAAAGCAACTAACCTTGTAAAATTTGTGCGCACTTAGGTTTTACACTTTCTCTTTTGTTGAAATGTGCCAATGTGTATATTAAAAGCCTGGCATAATAAAAAGATCACCTTATTCCTTTTGTTTTTTATCAATATTATATTTGTAAATCACATTTAGCAATTTACTATATACTTTGATTAAAGTCTACAATATCTCTGATGTTATACTTTTCATTTTTAGCATTTCACTTATTTTTTTTTCATAGTTTCAAGCTCTTCCAAAATTTTTCATCTTCTTATACATGTGGCCACCTTTTCTACCAAATTCCTTGACATATTAAGATAGATAGCTCCCAACATCTGGGACATCTCCAGGTCTGGTTCTATTTTTATATTTTAACATGAGGTTATTTTTTTCTTGTTCTGTGTGTGTGTGTGTGTGTTTGTGTAAGATAACTTTTGATTCAATGACAGATACCGTATACTTTTTAAATGTTAAAACCCCCACATCTTTATAATAGAAAAATATTTTAAAAACTAAAAAAATAATAAAAGTTAAGACCAAGGTAAATAATATTTATGCATGAAAACAAGCATGGTTCTCCTGTTAGATCATTAATATGAAGAGGTAAATCAATCTATCCTTAAAATTCTTTCAGTGGTGAACAGCTGCTAACATATGCTTAGAATGTGTTCTGATATGCATGAAGTTGACCATTTTCACCAATTTCTGTCCTTCCCTTTCAACTTTCAGCTTTCAGGAGTTGCTACATGCTTGTACCAGAAAGATGGGTTTCTTCCATGCTCATTCCCACATCTTAGCACAGACTGTTCTGAATGGGTACCCAATCCAAGATGCATGATGGGGATAAAAGGAAGTCTTTGTTCTTCTGCTTTAGTCATAGGTAGGCTCTGGGCCCCTGCTTCTTAGGCATAGATGTTTTTCAACATCTGTGCTCCTCTACCAGCAGCAAACAGTCCCTGCTTTCTACTCAGTGCTGGTTTAGAGTGCAGATGGTTTTCCTGCTCCTCTCTTGCCAAGTGGTATTCTAAACTGTCATGTTACCTTATTCACCTTTAAGAGTTTATTAAAATTTCAGTTGTCTTTTTACCTGCTTTTATGATAGCTGGTTCTTCCTCTTATGCTTTAGCACAGGTGAAATATTTTATGTTTTTCATCTTTCCTGGGAAGGGCTTATCTATTGGAATTCAGTACACTGGAGAAATCTTAATTATCTAATATGTAAAAACTATAAAATTGTGACTTTGTAGAAAAACTGATTTTTCTTATTGTTGGCTTGTGAGTAATGTTCTTTTGCAGCTTTCTGCATCTCAACTCTTGACTGAGTTTTCAATTTTAATACTCACAGGTTTAATTCTTCCATTCCATTAACGTGCTATTCTTAGTCTATAGCTATGACATTATTTATCATCCTTCTTAAGATATTAGTTTTCCCTTGTGTCTTCTTTATTTCTCTATTATTGCTGCATCTTCCACTGCTGTTTTTCTGGGTTTTTTTTTAAAAAAAAAATTATATTCTGTTCTAGTTTGTTTGAGTTGCATGCCTCTTTGTGTAGTTGTATTAACTCTTTAGTTCTTTTTGGTTATTTATTTGTTGTTGTAAGACTTTCTGTTAACTTATTTGAGTAAATCAAGACTAGTATAGTCAACCTTAGTAGTTCAGTTAAAAGTAGTCTCCTTACAATCCAGCATAAAGTAGCCAGGGCAGTTGCTTTATATTTCTTTCTCTCTCTCTTTTTTTTTTTGCTTGAGATAAATAAACCTTAAAGAAATTAAGCAAAATCAAATGCTGAAGACTTCCACTTTTCAAATTACACCAAGCCTCCTTTCTTCTAAAATGCTTGCAATGGATTGTCACCCACATTCTATTGTTCAATTGTAAAAACAATTCCTGTAAAGTAACATTCAACAAACATTGAGGATATCGGCTACATTCAAAAGAAATAAAAAGGAAACAGAAGAGCTGATTTCTGCCTCAAAACATTTAAATCTACTGGCAAAGATTACTTAAAAAGAAGTAAATTTGGTAGGAATTGAGGAATATCAAATGTATTAATCAAAAGAGAATTCCAGAGAAAGAGGTGTGGAAATAGAAAAATACTGGTAGGGAAGCAAGATATAATTGAGGGATAAAGGTAGAAGTGGATTATCAGAGAACTGCAGGGGAAAAACTCAGAAGTAAACTTTTTAAAATCAATCATATTTTGCTTATGTGGTAACAAAGATCTGAATATTTGGACACAATTATTAACTAATTTTTAAAAATTTTTTGTCATTAAGTGTCTAGAATAAGAGCCTGTACTGTGTTTATATTTGAGCTATTATACCTATATTGGGATTGTTTGTATGACCCCCTTAATTTTGTATTTTATATCATTAAATAACAAGGATTCATTAAGTTATAACCTATTGCCTATAACTTCATTAATTAAGAGTAGTATGCAATTTTCTTTAAAGATCATAATCATTTCTCAACTCTGTAAATATACTAAAAATCATAGAATTTTACACTTTAATAGGTGAAATATATACTACATAAATTATATGTCAATAAGTTATTTTTAAAAACTGATTATATGCATGAACTAAATATGGCGAATATTTCAGAGATTTTTTTTCTTTACTATAATCAATAATTGGACACAACAATTGTGAAGAATATTTTGAGTGAAATTACCCTAAAATTAATTAATTAAATCCATTGCACATATATGTAGCATAATGTCAAAAAAAGAAAAGAAGTATATATAACAGTCTCCTATTATCACTCTCTGTGAACACTGAAAATTCAACTTGGAAAAATGAAACATGCACATAATCTCCCAAAGTAATGTGATCCTACATCATATGGCAATACAAAGATGTTAATCATACAGTAGAAACAATGAGGGCATACTATTTACTAAGACATTTCAGTTCAAGGTTGCTTGGAAAGACTTCATAAATAGATGGTGCTTAAGCAGGACTCAGGAAGTTAATGAAGAGGATTCTTACCATTCAGGACATGGGCAATAATATATGCAAAGGCAAAAATACATGGTACAGTGTGATAGGAAATACATAAGTTAGAATTGCAATTGTTACAAATGAAAGTAGCCACTTGTGACAGACTAGGTTCTTATGCTCAGTGCCCCAAACAGCCAAGACTAAGACAGCAGCTGTTGCAATAGAAGAGTGTAGTATCACAAAACAACTGAGTGAGGAGGAGGGGAGATATTTCTCAGATCTACCACCCTGAGAATTCAATCGTTCAAGTTTTTAAGGGTAATTTGACAGGCAAGGGGTTAGGGAATTGGGACTGCTGATTGGTTGGGGTTGAAATCACAGAGCTGTCTTTGTGCACAGTTAGTTTCTGAGTGGAGTTCACAGCTCACTAGTCCGGTTGGCATCAGATTGTCTACCAGAATCCTGAGTCTGAAAAACATTTCAAACACCAGTCTTAGGTTCATGTCATCTGTAGGAGCAATTGGAGAAGTTACAAATCTTGTGAACATTGAATGTGAGAGGGCAAATCCTTTGTGATCAAAGCTACTCATGCCCTTCAGCGGATTAAGTTTAAGGATACCATCAAGGAAGTTGGCATGACCTACAGCCCATTGTTCAAGAGAAAAACAAGTTTATTATTAATCTTTCAGGCAGTTCCAGAGGCTAGCATATGCATAGAGGGAGAAAAGGTCAAGAAGAACATTATGGTTCACCCAGGTTTCTATGTTAACAGAATCCAGGCCCCTAACACAATACTAAACTTGTGACTTTTTATTAATTTTATATAGGTGATTTCACCCTAATAAAGGACCTTACACAAGAAATCTTTTCTCCAATTTCTACAGTGACCACTATTTCTCATTTAAAACAAATTCAGAGGTGAGAAGTTGCTACTACTGGTTTAGAGGCTTGATGATCCTGGGGCTGGTGCTGCCATGCTCCACAAGTCCAGTGGTGCTGGGGGCAATGAGCCAGCACTGCTGTGGGCAAAATTCTCTATACTTATCCTCTTATAAGAATAGATCTCTCCTGCCCCCTCCGGACACTCTAGGCACTTTCTAGGCAATAAGAGGATAGGTAAAAGAATAGGAACCAGTGAGGCTTTGTGTTTTCATTCTAGTGTCTTCTGCTGGAGCTATATAACAGAGTCAGTGCTTAAGTGAAAGGGAGACTGGCTTTTGGTGAGGAAATACAAAATCTATTGAAGATACAGAAAAGGTAAAAGGGAGTTGAAATGGATCTTTAAAAGGCCAGTCAAAAGTTTCTCTCAATAATGTCAACACTTATCTTTACCTAGTTGAAACAAGAAAACATGTAGATGTATGTAGTGACTCAAGAATGAGGAGTATTGGCAAGAAATAAGAGGTGAGAATGAATGTACTAAAAGAGTTGTCCACATGACTTACCTCTAACATTTAGTGTCACAAAATTCTTTATGTGCCAAAAAAGAGAAAGAGTTGAAATACATTTAGGAAATGCTGAATTTCTATGTAATTTCCTTCATTGGTACATAAAAAGAGTCCCCAAATTTCTTAATTTTGAAGGGGACTTAAATTGTTATTACCTAGGGTCTTCTACATACTTTTTACTATAAAACTGTGTGTGTGGGTGTTTTTTCATGTACAACGTATGAGTGAGAGATAACTATTACCAAACCAAGGATGTATTTTCTGGAAGTGATGTGCTAGGAACTTGGGATCTTTTGCAGGTTCTTGGTCTGAAGAGTAATGTAAGACACAAAACATTGTGTTATAAATACTAATCCAGAATTGAATCTAGGAAAGAATTCATTTTGGTGAGGTATGGGGATATTGCTAAGACTGGAAGAAGGAAAGGCTATGTAGGTGGCAATTGATTTACTTTAGAGTTGAAATGGAAGGACTAAAACTAAGGTTATAACTGTGGCAACTAGCTTGAATGAAACTAATTAAAAACATTTCATTACAAAAATTATAGAACATTAAAAATCAAATGGCCCTTAGAGATCAGCTAATTCAAAATTTCACATGATGAAATATGATAGATTGTTACTAGTAGAATAGACAAAAGGAGAAAAGATAATGTGGAGGAAAAGAAGAGGTCAAAGGTAAGTAGATTTTGAATCTATAAAACTGCAAGAATGATGGTGCCATTTTCATGAGTGACAATGTCAGAAAAGTATGCTTCTTAATAGATTTTACTCAGGACCTGGGGAGCTTGATGGACAGCTCAGGATCTATATGAGGATTTCCACCAGTCATTTAAAGTGGATTGAATGTTATTCATCTAGATGAATGTTATGAGTCTTAAGAAATATGTTTATGATAATTGAAGCCATTAGAAGATAAACTTCAGAGAAATAAAGATAAAAGAAAATGCAGACACAATAAAAAGATTGCAAGCCCCTTATTTCTTTTAATCTCTCTCCTTTTATTTATACATTGATGGTATACCTAAACATTGTCATTTAACACAATGAAAAACAATCTAATAGCCACCAGTTAAACTTCTTGTAGCTATGGTAGAAAACTCCTAACGAAATGGCAAATTCTTGAAACTGTGGATACATCTGTCCTATTAAAATCATATTTTTCAAAATGGTATAGCAGTTCCTTGAATAATGTTGTTTCATTCAACAGTGTTTTATTATAATGTTGATGAGGGAAAAAAATGATTCCTGCTGGGGTGCTGTCCATGTGAAGTCTGCATATTTTCCCCTTGTCTGTGTAGGATTCCTCTGGGTGTTCCAGTTTTCTCCCACACCCCAAAGATGTCCAAGTTAAGTGAATTTGCATGTCTATGTGGTCCTAGTTTGAGTGTGTGTGTGTGTGTGTGTGTGTGTGTGTCCTGCAGTGGTGTTTTGTCTAGGGTTGATTCCCGCCTTGAGCCCTGAGCTGCTGGGAGGGGTGCCTGACATCTTCAACCCTGAACTGGAGTGGAAAAATAAGTGGGTAAATAATTATCTTACCTTTTTGAAGGATTATTTCTTATTTTTATGTATAGCTCACATTTACTTCAAAGTTTAATATTACAAGTGTTTTGGTCTGTAGAAGTCTGGTGAGGTTTTTGAGATCATATGCCATAAGAAATCAAGTATTATTTATATTGATTAACCTGTGGTAAAATTGGTTTTGTTATTCGTTGTTTCACTTAAAGTGAAAGTTCCAAGCACCTACCAATGAAATTAAGTGAGAACCCAAGATATTATGTTCATAATCAAAAAGGCACATGAACCTAAAAATTAGAATTAGAACTAGGATTGGAACTAAAATTCCTTCTGTTTACAACTCTTAAATTTATAGTTCATTTAAATGTTTCCAACTTGTATTATTGTACACCTAGCATTAGGTGTGTCTCAGGCTTATTCTCTTCCTGTGCCTTATTCTCCAGTGCAGTAGCAATATTTTTACAGTTGTTTTCATGTGAGAAATCATATCAACAATTTACTTACTATTCTGGAAATTTATGTAAATCATTTGGTAAACAGAAAAAGAGTAGATGGTCACTTGAACCAGTGAATATAGGAAAAGGGATAAAAATAAATAAATAAAAATTTGAGTCCTATTTAAAATACTGTTCATGATGTCTAGGGTTCAGTTTGTCAATATTGTGGGCCCCAAATCTGCATTAGGCATCAAAATACATAACTTCCACAATGCACATTCACACAAACTTGATTCCCATAAAGCAAAGTATCACAAAGTAATTTTATTTATTTACAATGGTGCTATAACATTGTAATGACTAACTTTTGTCAATAATGTGGTCAATACTCTCTCCTCAGAGAAGAATACCTGGAGATGCAATTTTTAGTAAAAGTTGGATTAGTAATTCGGCTAAAACAGACTTTTTAAACCCTGAGAAATATTTTATCTGGGATTTGTTAGAATTTATTCCCAATCTAAGAGTAATACATCTTTGTGGTGCATTTATTACTACCAAACATTTTAAACTATCATTGGAAAAAATATTTACTTTTGTTTTGGAGTTCATGATGACCATTCTTGTTTTAAATAGTTCCTAATCATTTAACAAGCTATCAAGCTCATGCTTATCAACAATTTTTACAAAATTTTAGATAACTCAATAAATTGACTCATCAGCATGTCTGTGTTCTCTTCCCTAAACATATAGCAAGTGACAGCAGCGGCAGCAACAACAACAACAACAAATAGGTAGGTTTATAACCATGGAAAATATGTTTAGAGAGCTGAATAATAAAAAAGTATCACCAAAAGATGGCTAAAGGCACAAGTTTCCTTGTCTCAAAAGTACTTCACACAAGATCAACATCATTAGGAAAATGCAAATTAAAACAATGTGATACTTCTGTCAATCTGTATAGATTGGCAAAAATTTTAAAGACTGATCAGACAAGTGTTGACAGGGTTGTGGAACTATTGGAAATATCATACACTGATAGTGAAAATATAATAGAAAAATCTCACTTTGGAAAATATTTTAGCAGTTTTAGAAAAGCTAAACATACACCCATATGACCCAGTCAATATACACCTAGATATTTACCAAGAAATAAAAGCATATGTTTGCATAAAATATATATACATGGGTATTAACAGCAATCTTATTTGCAATAGCTAAAACTTATAAATATCCAAAATATCCATCAACAGGTCAAAGCATAAAAAATTTGTCGTATGTCTCAATAAGAAAGAAAACAAACTTTTATACATAAAAAATTCTGTTGAGTTAAAGAAGACAAACACAAAAGCGTCTACGCTATATGATTTCATCTATATAAAATTCTAGAAAGTTGCAAAACTAGCTTATGATGATAGAATGAAGACAAGTGATTTGGGGGTGAAAAGATGAAGGATTAGATTATAAGGTGTTACAGGGAAATTTGGGAGTTTCATCACTATGATGAGTGTGATTAATATATGCCAAAACTCATCAAATTGTACATTTTAAGTATGTACAGTTTATTTTATATCATTCATACATCAATAAAACATTTAATTTAAAAAATTACCTCAAACAAACTTAAAAGTCTAGGGCTACTATCATAAGCAAAAGAAGACTAAACCAAAATATCTGACAACCACCCAACTGTGTAGAATTTGATACTTTTAAAAATTTTTTAATTTTAAAGATGTGAGGTGCAATTCGGGATTAGGTATACAAGTGGTCATTATACAGATAAAGTTTGGGCCTCCCTTTGTTCTCCACTTCACCTGGTTTGAGATCAGGTACCCTTATTGATGCTACATGTGCCCCCTCCCCACCCACCACCGCCCTCCCCACCCCAGCAGTGTCCTATTACTGGCAATTCCTTCTTATAGTATTATGATAAATGTTCAGGGTCCACTTATGAGTGAGAACACGTGGTACTTGGTTTGTTGTTTCTGCGATAAATCACTGAGTATTGTAGGATTTGATACTTTAAAAGTAGTCGAATTGAAAAGAAAAGAAGAAATTGATATAGTTTTGTGACAAGAATTGTGTTTAGTCTTCCACTGGTGATTAAAAAAAATCTACGTTATGCCTGATGTAAATACTAAAAGGAGATTCTGAAGTTATTATAATAATTGCTTCTTGACCAGGTACAGTGGCTCAACCTATAATCCCAACACTTTGGGAGACCAAGGCAAGATGATTGCCTGAGCCCGGGGATTCAATACCAGCGTGGACAACTTGATGAGACCTTGTCTCTATAATAAATCACAAAAATTAACCAGGCATTGTGGCATGCGCCTGTAGTTCTAGCTATATGGAAGGGTGAGGTGGAAAGACCACCTAAAACCAGCAGGTCAAGGCTGTGGTGGCTGTGAGCATGCCACTGCACTCCAGCCTGGGCAACAGAGTGAAACTCCAACTCAAAATAAAATAGAATAATTGCTTCTTTTGCTACCAAGTGACAAGTTACAAAAAAGAAAATACTTCTGGAAAGATGTCCATAGAATGGAATATAAAAACTGCAAAGTTGCTAACATACAAGACACGTAAAGAAGGAAAAATATAATTAAACAATAAAAATGAACAAAATGTTTCTAACAAAAATTATAAAACATGTGATTAAAGTTAATAATTTAAAAAGCAGCCCACAAAAAACTATTACTATGAAAGTCTCCATAAATTAAAATTTAATTCACAAAAAGACTGATAAAGTATTTACTACTACTACCACAATTATTATTGTTATTGAGATGCTCAAAAATCATTGAAATAAAGTGTCCATTAAAAAAGAATAAGATATTATAAAACAAAATAGGCAGATATAAAATTAAAATGGGTGGATGTCAAAAAGTAACAACTAGAAGTACTGAAAATAAAAATAAATATGAACATTAAAAAAATAGAGTAAGGAAACAAGATAGATGGGTTAAGTCCTGGACTGAATAAGGTTGAATAATTAACGAGGTAGAAGATATTAGTAAAAAAAAAAAAAAAAATCACTCAGATATTTAGAAAGGCAAAGAAAATAGATAAAATAGGCACTGCTGTTTCAACCTTGATGTGTAATCTCATCAAGACTTAGTCTCTCACTATAAACAACAAAGAAACTGAACATAATATATTTTTTTAAAACTGCTTTCAGACATTGGAGGAATGGAAAGTCAGGACTTTAGAAAAGTGAAAACAAATGAAGGTAGCCTTAATAAAGCCAAAAATATCTGCCTCGATGTAATTTCCATATGACAGTAGATAAATGGGTAATTGAATTGAGGAGACAAAGAATGGAGTCTAGGAAATCCAAGGTAGCTAGAATATCCATGGCAGAGTACTGGAGAAAAACAAATTATGCAGCAAAATAGTTCCAGAATTCTGTACTGGAGTGACATTGAAAAGACATTGAAGGAATTTTGGAGGGACATTGGAGGGGCTCTTTGCTGAGCTGAAAGCTGCCTGTGCAAAGGGTAAAATTCAACAAGGCTGGGCAAATAAGCAACTGGAAAACAAATTACCAGAAAGCTGTAAACTTAAAAAAACAAAAACAAAAAAGTCCCAGAACTCACATGTAGATGGAACTGTTTTAATTCTACCAGAGTGGAAAAACTTTATTGATATAGAGAATTAAGTAGAGACCTCAGAAGGTTCTTACATTAGTAATGGAACTAAATCAAATAGAGAGTACTTTAAACCAATTGCAGTAAAAAAGCTGAAAAGAAATTTTTGAAAGGATCTAGCTGTTTCCACATAATCCAAATGCCTAATGGAACAAATTCCATCATGGTACAAGGAATACTACAAAATCCACCACTCAACAAGGTAAGAATAACAATGTCCAGGACCCAATAAAAAAATTACTAGACACATAAACAAGTGAGAAAATGTGATCCAAAAATTTAAAGAAAAAAATTCACCAATGTAAATAGAACCTGAAATGAGATGAAATAACTGAAATAGTTATAATAACTTTCCTCCATTTTAGTTGCCTGCCTGACCTAAAAATGACCCTCCCAATGTATATGTGTGATTATTGTAATGTCCCCATGACCACACGCCCATACCTTTGTTCCCCTGAGTCGTTGCATTCTCATATTTGTTCTTATTTTTGTTAGTGACCTAACCAAGTTAACTCCATTATGTAATTGTTATTCCACCTTGTCTCTATGTAACTGCCTTATACCAGATCTTGTTGGCAGAACTCCAGGAACTTTCCCGTCACCAACTATGCCTGGGACATAAAGTTAACCAAAACTCCCTAACAATTAAAAGTTCCCATATTGGTTACTTAGTTGCTAGTTTATGGTTGCTATGGCTAAATTGATAGTTTATAATTGCTATGGTCACCAAGTTGCTATGTAGCCCACTTGCGAATTTTGCCTTTATAAGCTTCTTGTTAATTCCACTCAGTGCTGAGAGCTTTTATGGCAAGAGCTTCTCTGAGTCACTGGTTTAAATAAAGGACTTATAATTTGAACTTGGTGTGCTGGCAATTCTCCTTTCTTGCAATCTGGCTATAACAGAGGGAGCTGATGAAATTTTCAGGTATCATAAATATGCTCAAGGATCTAAAGGAAAATATAAATGGAATGAGGAGAAAAATGAAAGATACAATAACAAGCTTCATGGAACTTCTAGAGCTGAACACATTATATTTGAAATGAAAAATGTACTCTATGGGGTTAATAGCAGAGCAGACATTATAGAAGAAAAGTCCAAATAAATTAAACACATGACATTAGGTATTATTTAAAGTGAGAAACAAATAATTAAAAACAATAAAACAAAACAAAACAAAAAATAGTATTGATATTTAGCAATACCAAATGGGTCCAACATACATGTTAATAAAGTCTCAAAACTGAGGGGAGAGAGGAAGGAAGAGAAAAATATTTTTCAAAAATAATTGCTGCAGTTATTGAAAAGAATCAATCAACAGATCTAAGAATCTCCACAAATTCTAACAGGATAAATACAAAGAAAATGAAGGAGCATCACAATCAAAATGTTGAAACAAAATAGCAAAATGCTGATAAAATTAATCACAGAAAAAAATGACAGAATGAAGAAAAATGTTTCTGAAAATGTCTACAGAGAGATACAAAGTGAGACATAAAATGAAATATCATCTTTACATAGCTAAAACAAAATAAAACAAACACAAATTATTCATTTTAAATTGTATGACAGTGGACACATCTTTCAAATAGGGAGAGAAACAAAGCAAAGATGTTTCTCTCTAACCTCTTCTATTCAACATTGTATTGGAGATCTTAGTCAATGAAAAAAAGACAATAAAAAGAAACAAAAGTCATGCAGACTGAAAAGGAAGAACCAAAACTGGTTGTACAGGTAGAATATGCAAATAATATGTAAATAAAACCTGTTAGAATTAATAAATCATTTTCAAAAAGTCACAGGATGCCAGGTTGATACACAAAATAAGTAGTACTTTTACATACACCAAGAAACAATTTGAAACTGAAATTGTAGAAACCAATTTGTAACAGCAATAATAAACAAGATATGGTTAGGTAGCTTATGTATTACTCTAACAAATTGTTTGCATTATCTATAACCTGAACACTAAAAAGCAATGCTAACAGAAATTAATGAAGAATTAAATTAATGGGGAGATATGGATGAGGAGATTCAATATATTTAAGATACCAGTGCTTCCCAAACTGATTTATAGATACAGTGCAATGCCAATCAAAATCCTAGCAGAATTTTTTTTAGAAATAGAAAAGTTTAGTATAAAATATATATTGATGGGTGAAAGATAATGAGTATCTTACTTTCCACCAAAATAATTTTGATAATACAAAGCTAAAGTTAAAGGGACTCCTAGCTGATTGAAATAATTAATATAGTGCATATGTACCACATTTTCTTTATCTCTTTATCTATTGATGGGTACTTAGGTTGATTGCACATCTGAAATCTATTGTGAATAGTGCTGCAATAAACACAGGAATGCAGATATTTCTATATACCAATTCCCTTTCTTTTGAATATATACTCTGCAGTGGTGTTACTAGATCATATGGTAGTTCTGTTTTTATTTTTTTGAGGAGCCTCCAAATTGTCCTCCAAAGTGAGTACACTACTTTCCATTTCCACGAACAACAAATAAGGGTCCCCTTCCCCCACATCCTTGCCAACATTTGTTTTTGCCTGTCTTCTTGATAAAAGTCATTTTAACTGGGGTGAGATTATATATCATTGTGATTTTGATTTGCATTTCTCTGATGTTGTGCATTTTTACCATATATATGTTGGCCATTTTTATATCTTCTTTTGAGAAATGTCTATTCAGATCTTTTGCCTATATTAAAATTGTACTATTTTTTTTTTACCATTGAGTTGTTTGAGCTCCATAATATATACTGCTCATTAATCTTTTATCAGATGGGTAGTTTGCAAATATTTTCTCCCATTCTGTAGGTTTTCTGTTCCTGTGTTAATTATTTTGTTTGCTATGCATCAATTTTTAGCTTAATGTGATCCCATTTGCCCATTTTTGCTTTGATCACTTATACTTTTAGAGTCTTACTCATGAAATCTTTGCCCAGACCAATGTCCTGCAGTATTTCTCCAATGTTTTCTTCAAGTGAGTCTCAAAATTTTTGGTAACTTGTTTCACTGTTATCATTCATTTTAAGGAATTTCTTAATTTCCATCTTGACTTCATTATTGACCAAAGGATCATTCAGGAGCATATTGTTTAACTTTCATGTTTTTGTGTGTGTGTGTGTGTGATTTCTTCTTGAAGTTAATTTCTAGTTTTATTCCACTGTGGTCTGAAAAGGTGTTTGATATCATTCAATTGTCTTTAATTTACTGAGACTTGATTTGTTGCCTATCATATGGTCTATCTTGAAGAATTTCTATGTGCTGATGGGAAAAATGTATGTTTTGTAGTTTAAGGATAAAATGTTCTATAGATATCTGTTAGATCCATTGCTCTAGAATATGGCTTAATTTTAATGCTTCTTTTTTGATATTCTGCCTTGATGATTTGTCTCTTGCTGTCTGTGGAGTGTTGAAGTCTCCCACTTTTATTGTATAGCTGGTTATCTCTTTTTTTAAGTCCAGGATAATTTGTTTTATAAAGCTGGGACCTCTGGCATTAGGCTCACATATATTTAACATTGTTATGCATTTTTGTTGTATTGATCTCTTTATTGTTATATAATAACCATTTGTGTCTTTTTTATTGTTGCTGATTTAAAGTCTATTTTACCTGATATGAAAATGACTACTCCAGCTTGTTTTTGGTTTCCATTTGCATGACATATTTTTTGCCATCACTTTACCTTGAGTTTATAGGTGTCCTTGTGAGCTAAGTGCCTCAAAGGCAACAGATATTTGGGCTGTTTTTTTTAATATTCTGCCAGTCTATATCTTTTTAGTGGGGCATTGAGATCATTTATGTTCAGAGTTAATAATGATATGTAATGTACTATTCTATTCATCATACTGGTTGTTATCTAGTAACGTTATTTATTTGTTTGTTTGTTTATTTTCTCTTTTGTGTTAATGTTCCATAGGCCTGTGACCTTTATGGTTTCCAGCATTTTTCTACTGGTGGATTTCAACCTTTATTTCAGTATTAACTCCTTTGAGCTGGTTAAACATCCTCAAGACCATAAATGTAATTCAATATGTACGCAGATATAAAAACAAGAACCACATGATTTTATCATTAAATGCAGAAAAACTTTTCAACAAATCCAGCATTCCTTCTTGATTAAAAAACCTTGAACACCTAGGCACAGAGGGAATATGCCTAAAAATAGTAAGAGCCATCTACAACAAATACACAGTCAACATGTTGCTAAATGGACAGAAATTGGAAGCATTTCCCCTGAAAACTGGAACAAGACAAGGCTGCCCACTCTCATCCCTCCTTTACAACATTGTGTTGGAAATCCTGCCCAGAGAAGTCAGACAAGAGAAGAAAATTAGGGGTATCCAAATAAGAAAATATGAAGTTTTTATTCTTCTTTGCTGACTTTATGATCTATACCTTGAATACCCAAGAGAATCTGTCAGAACCCTCCTTCCACTGATAAAGGACTTTGGCAAAGACTCAGGGCACAAAATCAATGTGCAAAAGACAGTCACATTCTTATAAACCAACAATAAACAGACAGAGAACCAAATAAAAAACACAATCCCATTCACAATAGCCACAAAAAAGAAAAGAAAAGAAATATCGCAGCATTTTCCAAACCAGAGAAGTTAAAGACATCTGCTCAAAAAAAATCAAAGAAGATGCAAACAAATGGAAAAATATCCATGCTCATGGATTGGGAGAATCAGTAATTTTAAGGCGTCCATCCTACCAAAGGCTATATACAGGTTCAACATAATACCCATTAAATCACCAACATTATTCTTCTCAGATTTAGAAATGACAATACAGAAATTCATATGGAAATATAAACGACTATGAATAGGCAAAACAATCCTTAGCAAAAGAAGCAAAGTGGGAGTTATCACACTTCCATACTTTACACTTGATTATAAGGTTACAGTAATCAAAACAGCCAGTATTAGTACAAGAATGGGTATATAAACCAATGGAACAAGATAGAGATTCTGGAAGCAAAACCTCAATTTCTCAACAAACTTATCTTTGACAAAGCCTCCAACAACAACCACTGGGAAGAGGAGAATCCATTCAGTAAATGGTGCTGGGAAAACTGGCTGATCACATGCAAAACATTGAAACAGGACCCTTACCTATCACATACACAAAAATCAACTATAAGTGGATCAAAGATCTAAATGTAAAACCTTAAACTGTAAGAATCTTAGAACACGCAGGAGACACCCTTACAGAAATTGGTATAGGCAACCAATTCATGATCAAAACCCCCAAAACCCATGCCATAAGAGATAAGATAGACAAGTGGGAAATCATCAAACTGAAAAGCTTCTGCAAAGCAAAAGAAATCATCAAGAGAGTTGGGAGACAGCCCACAGAATGGGAAAAAATATTTGCCAACTATATATCTGACACAGGTCTAACATCCAGAATCTACAAGGAACTCAAACATGCTGAATCAAAAAAAAACAAACAGCCCTATTAAAAAGTGGGCAAAAGATGTGAATAGACACTTCTCAAAAGAAGACATATGAGCTGCCAACAGATACATGAAAAATTGCCCAGCGTCACTAATCATCAAAAGTGTGCTCATCAAAACCACACTGATATACAACCAAACTTCTGTCAGGATGGCATTATTAATAACTCAGAAAACAACAGATGCTGGAGAGGATGGGGGGGTGGAAGGGGGAAGAGAATGCTTCTACACTGTTGGTGGGAGTGTAAACTAGTACAACCTCTATGGAAAACAGTGTGGTGATTTCTAAAAGATTTAAAAATCGACCTTCCATACAATCTAGCAATCCCCCTTCTGAGAATATACCTGGAGGAACTCAAATCGTTCTACAAAAAGATACTTGCACACGTATGTTTACTGAAGCACTATTGACAATTGCAAAAACATACAACCAACTGTATTGTCCATTGAAAGTGGACTGTATTAAAAAATGTGGTACATATACATGATGGAATATTACTCAGTCATAAGAGGACAAAATTATGGACTTTGCAGGAACTTGAATGGATTTAGAGTCTGTCATACTAAGTGATCTATCACAGAAACAAAGAACTGAGTACCACATGTTCTCACTCATAAGGGGACCCTGAACATTTGTCATAATGCTATAAGAAAGGGATTGACAGTAGTGGGATACTGCCAGTGGAGGGAGGAGAAAAGGGCAGATAACATCAGTAAGGATACCTGATCCCAAGCCAGGCAAAGTGAGGACCAACAGGAGGCCCAAGGTTCACTTGATGATCACTTATGTACCTATTGCTCAATTGTACCCTATATCTTTAAAATAAAAATAAAAAAACTCCTTTGTGTACTTCTTGTAATGTCGGTCTAGTGGTGGCAAATTCCCTCAGTGCTTGCTTATCTAAAAGACTTCATTTCTTCTTCATTTGTGAAACTTTGTTTTGTGGGATACAAAAGTTCTTGGCCTACTGTTATTCTGTTTAAAGAGCTTGAAGATGGGGCTTCACTCTCTTCTGACTTGTAAGGTTCCTTCTGAGAAGTCTGCTGTTAGTCTGATAGATTTAGTTTGCAGGTTTTTTGATATTTTGGTCTTACTGCTCTTAAAATTCTTTCCTTCACATAAACTTGGCATAACGAAATAATTGCACGCCTTGGGAGTGACCTTTCTGCAATGAATCTTCTGGGTGTCCTTTGGGCTTCTTATATTTGGATTTTTAAATCTCTGGCAAAGCTGGAGAAGTTTTCCTACATTATTCTTTTCAAATAGGTTTTCCAAAACTGTTGCTTTCTCCCTCAGGAATATCTATGATTCTTTACATAATCTAAAGACACTTTACATAACCTAAAGAAATGCCCAGACAACCTAGATGGACATCTAGGTGGAGAACCAAAGTTCTCTGTTTTGAGCCTTCAAGAGGAGCGTGAGGGGTGGAAAAACGAGCTTGAGCACCCCACAAGAGTGCACTCTTTGCTCCCCCAGTGGAGTTTAGAAGGCATCTCAGGTCACTGGAGTAAAACTGTTGTTGGGGCAGGCACAGAAGAATGAGAGACTGATTTGGCAATGGTACTACCTAGCTTCCCACCTTAGCCTCAGGCAATCTGCCTTCCAAGTGTGAAAGTGCAGCCAGGATTAAGGCTTCAGGTGATTTCAAGGCAACTCACCCCAGCAAGGAGCAGTCTGCAGCTGTCAAGTTTGCCCTTGGGTCCCATCCCCTCCCAGGCCAGCTAGAAAGCCACCACACTGCCTGCAAAGGTTGAGCTCCTGGGAAATGGCAGGTGACACTGCTCAAATCTTTCTTTTTTCAGCACCCACTCCACGTGGGCTTTGACAGAGCCCAGCTGTGGGTAAGGCAGTTTCCCATGAGGGACTAGAGTCCTGCAAGGCTCAGGGGCCTCTCCAAGTTCACAGCAGGAGCACAGAGCTTCTGAATTCCCCTCACTCAGCTTCCCCACTGCGTTCAAAGGCTGACAGTGGACTGTGGTGGTGCAAGTGAGAGTTTGGTTAGTTCCAGCCCAAGTCGATGGATTTTTCTATTTGCACTCTGTGGTTGTCTCTTTTTTAAAGAGTCGTGGGGTATGCTGATGATTTTATATCTCTCTGAATGCTGAGGGACTCTATCTTGGTTTACTCTGTAGGAGAAATTCACTCTAGCTGCCTCATTTCAACCATTTTAATTATACCTTTATTTTAAAAAGAAAAAAAGTTAAAAGGGAGGTAAGATATTTTCAGAAAATAAAAACTTTCACAAAGGAAAAAAGTGAACTAGTCATTTATAAACTTCCCATAAAGTAAATGTAGGTCCACATGGCTTTGCTGGTGATTTCTTTCAAATATTTAAGAAATAAATAATAACAATCCTATATAATCTTCTTTAAAAAATGGAGGGTGTGATAATATTTCCTAACTCATATGAAGCCATAATTACCCTGGTACTAGAAACCATAACTAGAAAAAGATGACACAAGTTAAAAAAAATCGATCAATAATGCTCTTGATGATATAACTAAATTCACAATAAGATATTAGCAAAAAAAAAATTCAGCAACATACAAAAAGAATCATACTACGTGGTCAAATGGAATTTATCCCCAGAACAAAATATTGGTATACTATCTGAAAATCAATTATGCAATAAACAATGTTAATGGAATTCATGGCTAAAATCACATGATTATGTTAACAAATACAGAAAAAATAAATAAAAGCTAACATTAATGTTTTTTAAAACTTAAAAAAATAGTAATAAAAGAGGGCTTTCTTGATGTGCTAAAGTTCACATATATTACATGCAATATATAAAAATACAATCTATTGTGTCATATACTACAAAATTTTTAAAAATTGTATTCACAATGCAAGTGTTCTTCAACTTAAAATTGGGTCATGTCCCAGTAAGTCTATCATAAATTTAAAATATCCTAAGTCAAAAGTGTGGAAAGTATGTTATCAACTTATGATTCATACAGGTATTTTCAACATCTGGAAATAAATCCATCATAAGTCAAAAAAGTATACTGAATGTGTATGCATTTGTACCATCATAAAGTCAAAAATAAGTCAAATTATTGTAAAATGGGGACCATCTATAGTATAAAAAAATTATAAAATACTTAAGCATTCATGCAACCAAGATAATGTAAGATTTGATACTGAAAATCACAAAGCATTGAAGAGAGAAGTTAAAGATTTAAATAAACTGGCATCTTAAATTGTGAATTGGAAGATTCAATTATTTTCAAATGGCAAATCTCCTCACACTGATTTAATGAAGTCCTCAAAAACAAACAAACAAACAAACAAAAATGCAGGCTTTTTTCTTTCTTCCTTCTTTTTTTTTTTTGGAGAAATTTAATCTAAATCTACTATATGAGAATGTAAAGGACCTAGAAGCTGTGATGTTCCTTTTAATATATCAATTTCACTATAGTTTCCAGATCAAACAATAATCTAGATGTTGCTGTAAAACTATATTATAGATGTGATTATAGCCTCTAATCACTTGATTTTAAGCAAAGAAGATTATCCCAGATAATTTGAGCAGAATTTATTTGATCAGTTAAGAGCAGCCTTAAGAGCAGACATGAGAAATCCCTGAAGAAAAACAGTTTGCCATGAACAGCAGCTTCAACTTGTCCCCAAAAGTTAGAGATTGCCTTGCTTGTGGCCTGCCCTATAGCTTGTGGACTTGCCTTGCCAGCCTCCACAATCACATAAGTAAATTACTTATAGTCAATCTCTTAATGTTAATATTTCTTACTGGTTCTGCTCTTCTGATTGAACCATAACCAATAACAGAAGCTGGGACAATTTTTAAAAAGAAGAACAAAGTTGAAGGACTTACAATCCTCAATTTTAAAATACACTATAAAGCTACAATAATCAACACAGTGTGATAACAGCTTAAAGACAGGAATATAGATCAATGAAATTGAGAGTTCAGAAATAAAATAATTTTCACAAAGATATTAAGGCAATTTAATAGACAAAAGGATAGTCTTTTCTATAAATTGTGTCAGATATCCATTTTTTAAAGAATGAACTTAGACTCTTCTCTCATAACACAAATAAAAAACTCAAAATGCATCATAGATCTAAATGTAAGAGTAAAAACTATAAAACTTCTGGAAGAAAACATAAAAGAAAATCTTCATGACATTGAATTAGGCAGAGTTCTTAAACATGGCATCAAAGGCGCAATTCATAAATCAAAAGAGAGTAGTAAATTAAATTTTACTAAAATTTAATTTTTTTTGCTTTTCAAAAGACACTTAAAGGAAATAAAAAGACATCCTAAAGACTGGGAGAAAATTTTGTCAATCACATACCTTACAAAGGTTTTGTATCTAGAATAGGTAAAGAACTCTTACAACTCATGATAGCAACACAAACAACCCAACTTAAAAAAAATGGGTAAAACGTGAATGAAAATTTCACCAAGGAAAATATAAGAATAGCTAATAAGCACATAGAAAGCTTCTCAAGATTGGTAGGTATTAAGGAAATGCCAATTAAAACCACAACATACCCACTAGAGTGCCTGTAATAAAGTAAACAGACAATAACAAGTATTGGTGAGTGGAGGAACCTTCATAGGTTGCTAAAGGGAGTGTACAATGGTACAGCCACTTGGGAAAACAGTTTGGCAGGTTCTTAAAAAGTTAAACACAAATTTGCCTTGCATTCAGTGGAGAAAGGAGGCTTCAGAAATTTTGCTTCTAAGAATCCTCCCAAGAGAAATGAAAATATAAGTCTACACTTGTACACAGATGTTCACAGCAGCATTATTCAAAAAATAGCCCCAAATGGGAAATAAACCAAGTCTTCATTATTTGATGAACAGATAAACAAAATATAGCATACCATAAAATAGAGTACTATTTAATACTAAAAAGGAATGAAATATTAATTAATGTTACATTGATGACCTAAAAAAAACTAAGTTAAAGAAGCCAATCACAGAGTATTCAATATTATATAATTTAGTATACATGAAATGTCCAGAAAAACAAATTTATCGAGATAGAAACAGATCAATAGTTTTCTGGGGACTGAGGTGGAAGCAGGCTTGAATACAAATGGGTTCAAGGAATTTTAGGAAATGAAGCAAATATTCTAAAATTGGATTATGGTGATGGTTGCACAAGGATGTAACTATTCAAAACTCATTCAAGTTGTACACTTACATGAGACATTGTATGATATATAAATTATATCACAATGAGTCTATAAGAAATGAAACATATGTTGTGATAGCACATAAAAATTAGAAAAAATTTAAAAGAACTTCATTATTTAAGAATAGATACTTTTAAAACCATAAAAGCCTATATGGGAATGATAAACACTAAATTAAAGATCAGATTGCCTCAGTGTATGGAGGTAGACAAAAAGGGAAGTGGCTTAAATTCTATCTATAATATTTTCAACTTAAAAAGTATAAAGCAGAGCCGGGCTCGGTGGCTCAGCCTGTAATCCCGCGCCTTTGGGAGGCTGAGGTGAGTGGATTGCCTGAGCCCGTGGGTTCGA